>NW_006800163.1:446531-463846 GCF_000485575.1 Poecilia formosa | reverse complement strand
TCTATCTATCTGTCTGTCTGTCTGTCTGTCTGTCTGTCTGTCTGTCTGTCTGTCTGTCTTTCTAAAAAAAAACTCAATAAATAATCAATCTGACACATTTTGTTCTCATAAAAAGCAGCATTTGCATCAACAAAGCCTAAAAGTCTATTGAATAATAAAAACGATTCTTTCATGAAGGCTGACTTTCTGTCCTTCCTCTCAGAGTTTGGTTCTGTCGGTGGCTGCAACCTGGCTTGAGAAGGAGAAGAAGGAGCTGGTTGTAGCCAAGGAGGCCTACATGGCTGAGCACTGTCCGGCACCAAACCTCAGTGGAGACCAGGCCACCCTCATGGTGAGAGACCCTCAGCTTCACAACACGACACTCTGACAGAGACCCTCTACCAGGATCTCTGTGTTTCATCAGTCCATTAATGAGACTAGCAGACTGGTGTCCATTAGTCTTTGCCAAGAAAGGTTTCATTTAGTTTGGCTCCATTACTTATTTACATTTCATTTGATCATCTTTTAAAACTTAACTTAAAACCAATCACTATCTACTTTCTAATATCAATAAGTAACCGGCTGTTTCTTCTCAATTAAAACAAGGAAACCTGCAAAAAGATACATGCTCTCATCGACAAAGTGGATGAAGAGAGATACGACTTGGAGGCCAAAGTTGGCAAGGCTGATAAAGAGGTAGATCTTCTGAAGATTTTATCGTTCACCTTTATTGATCTCATCATGATGTTGGAATGAAAACCATCAAGCACCTCTGTCTGGAAGCATGCTGTGAGAAGAAAAAAGGAAGCTGGTCCTTAGTTTCAGTTTGATACCGCTCCGTTGTTCCCAGATTGAGGAACTGAAGATCAAAGTGGTGGATCTGGCTGGAGTGAAGAAGCCCGCCCTGAAGAAGGTGCGCATGTCTGCTGACGCCATGCTGAAGGCTCTGCTGGGCTCCAAACACACGGTCAACCTGGACCTCAGGGCCAACCTGAAGCAGGTCAAGAAGGAGGTCAAAGAGGAGGTGAGGGTTTTGTCAAAAGAAGCTTGGACCAGCTGTCGTGTTTTGATAACAGTTGACCGTGTGTGTGTGTGTGTGTGTGTGTGTGTGTGTGTGTGCTTCAGCCCACAGAGGCAGTGGGTGACTGGCGTAAGAACATTGAGGACAAAGCTGACAGGAAGAAGATGTTTGAAAGCGCTTAAAGAACTGAACTCTACACCTCCAGTTGCTCTGGGCTGTTTACACGCTTCTGAAATGTCTTACTTTCTCCATCAAATCATCTTTTGTTTCATAAATGAGTGTGTTTCAGCCTGCTTTTGTTATTGTACATTTGTATAGTGCATTAGCTAGAATGGTTGACCGTCCACTGGATGGTGTGTTATTCAAGCCACAACATTTTTAGGCAACAAGCATCCTCGTCTAAGACACCAAACCCAATACTGTCCCTCATTTGTTCCTTACTTATCAATGTGAGATTTAAAAAAATAAATAAATTGGATTCAATAGTTTAGATGGGTAAAGATGCATTTATTTTTCAATTTTAACTAGCTTTTTTATGTAAACATGTTTTGTTTCATACATAATAACTTCTCTTTGAACTCAGTGAGGCACAACACTGTAAAGCAGACGCATTAAACTCCATTAGGACCCGTGACAAAGTTTGCCAAACTTATCTCATTTTTCTTTAACATCAGTCTAATGCATTAAATGTGTGCCTGTAAAGGATCTTTGCATTGACAGTTCCGTGAAAGCCAACATTTTATTGTTGCAGTGTTAGGCATGTTTATTTGGTAGAAGACTCAATCATCAGTTTCCTTCAACATTCAACAAAAATCCAGCACTTTCTGTTTGTTCATAGCTAACCACGAAAAATGAGACCCTAGCCCTCAACAATGTGTAGCAGCTACAGCTTTATTAGTCTAGTTCACTGTATTGTTTAGATACCAGAATCAAAGTGCAGATGTGGGTCGTAATTACCTTTTATCCTTAGTATTATGTCATGATATAGAATATAGAAAGGAATGACAAGAGAATGTCTACAACAGTACAAGATTCCATGTCCTCTATCATTATTTCTCTCTTATTGTTCCAACATTGAAAAGTAATCATTTAACTGTGAAAGAAATTTAAACTAACTCCAGTCATGCTACAAATCTTTTATTGATTTGGTGTTTATTAGAAGATAAAAGTTGCTTCTTGACTTTCTGTCACAGCTTAAAATGTTTCTCAGTGTATAGTTACCTCAGCAATCCTGTCAGCCACACAGGGTCAGCAGAGGGCCACCCAATGGTCCTGAACCGCAGGACGCTGTCCAGTTCTGTCAGAACTCTGCTAATCAATGAAACTGTGGAAAATGATCAAGGTCATCATGTCATCATTCTTTAAGTAAAATGCACTAACACTTCATCATGTCATCTCTAGCCATGTAATGAAAAAGTCAATTCTTTCCAGTCATACACACATTTCAGCTGATCCTGATCAACAAAAGGTAAAAAGTGTCGACTGTTTTGTTTTGTTCAACATCCTTTTTCTTACTTGACACTTCTTTCCTTATTTAGAGTTTTTCTGTTTGTTTTCAGGTGCAGTGAAGCCAACATGAAAGCAGCCTCAAGACATCAAGTAAGCATTTTTTTTAATATTAAGTTCATTTGCATAAATCTAACAACCCTGTTTGTATAATCTTTGTGGAAATTCCAAACTTGCAATTCTCACTGGCCTCTCTGTCTTGGGGGAAGGTGACTCTTCTGGTTCCAGAATAAAACTTTCAATTGGACATAATATATAAATCAGTAATATATTAGACACTATGAGCCAGGCAAGTCCAAATCACCAAGTAAAATGTGAGAAATCACATTTAAGGCTAATTATTGATGACCAGTGAAACTGGAAACATTTTCTCAGGTATTGTATCAATGACTAATTTGGGAATGCAATAGCTAAAACAAATGTGGTGGGGGCACGAGTAAAGCCTGGTGACCTGCTAGGCTTATAGAATACAAAGGAAAACCCTGGGTGATGGACAGTGACAGTTCCAGTCTCTGTTTCTGCTGCCTCCACACCCACTACTATCTCCTCCCTTTTTGTTTGCCTGATATGAAGACTGGATTGATCCCAGTTTGTGGAGATGTCATTTCTTCAAAGTTACTTCAGTGTTGCTAAAAGTAGCCAATCCTGGACAGAGGGTTTGGGACTCTCCAATGACCCTTGTGGCTCCCCGTAGTAGCCTCTGCAGGGGGCCCCTGGTTCTTCTTATCGGAGCTTTGGAGCCATGCTGAGAAGCAGTACATTAACACACTCTCCACCACCACTCTGTCGTGCAGGAACATAACAATGTTTTTGTTTAGTTTCCTCAGAAGGTCTGGTGTCCACTGGACTCTGTTTCACTGTTTTATTACGGCCAGATCATCACAGATCTGCTCCGTCTTCTCAAAACCCCAGTCTGTCGTGGCAGACGGCCACTTGTACTGAGCCAGGTTTTGCTTCTGCTAGAACCTGGCTCAAGGGAGTTTTTTTCTCTCCACTGTCACTACATGCATGCTCTGTATGAGGGATTGCCATAGAGTCAATGACAATATGTGTGTTTAACAAGCCATTTAAAACTATTTATTACCAAACTGGTTTGTCAGCCAGGCAGAGTGGTTGGTGGACGGTGGCTTTACTGAGAGAAATGAACTCTTTAAGCTGACAGAAACAGTTATCACATGCAGGATGTTATCAGGACCTGCTACGGTCTGTGGGTTTTGTACTGTCCAGAAAAAAAATAAATACATTTTTGCTTTACTTCTGGTATATCCTAATCAGGACAATATTAAAGATTTTAAGATATATTTGCATATGCTGCAAGGAAAACCATGTTTGTGATTTCAACTCATTGACCTACTGTCAAAAAAGTTTGCAATTTCTAAAAAGAATGTGTTTTATTTTCTTGGAACCAAAATGTTGTTTACCACAGCTGCAGGTAACATCTCAAGGTTTCTTACATTTTCATCGTTGGAGAGGCAATCATTTGTTCCATGTATGATGCAAGACAAACAGGCATTTATTAAGATTAACTGAATTAACCAGAACTTAAAAAGTTCCTAACTTATAGACAGTTAAAAATATGTCACATTTTCAGTTGATTAGCAAAATGTGTATTTTTTTTAAATAATATATTGATTCTTATGTTGATTTTATCATTTGCATTTATCCTCCTGAACATGCCTCAAACAGTAATATTCAACATGATGACTGAGTAATCAAGTTATTGGTATCTGGTCAGAATAAAACGTAAATCAAATTGTGTGAAAATATCAATTTTCCACAAGATAACGTGATTTTCTGAGATGCTTACAGTTGTTTAATATTTCGCGTTCATCGGATCATCCTGATCTCACTCCAATTACTGGAAGAAGATCTCAGATCAGTATTTCCCTTGGTTTGTAATCATTTCCTCTTGCTATTGAACTAAAAGCTTCTCTAACCTCCTAATGTCATTTCCATAACTGTCTACTGCAGCTTCATTAGTAGAACCTTTGGCTCAGTGGCTGCTGGATGTTGAGTCTCGTTCTCCTGGTATGGATTAGCCCAGCTAGCCTGGCTGACTGTTGGTGTAACAATTACTTCTGTCCTGCTTGTCTTTGACGGAGGCAATCTGGTAGTGAAGTGATTTCCTGCAGCCAAAATTTATGAGGTTCAGCAGCAAGTTGCAGTGGTATTTCTGGATGCTGTCGGCCCATTGGTCTGAAGTGGCTCTGCTACCATAAAGAGGTCTGGCTTTCCAGCTGAGGTGGCACTTAACACCATATATACATTTATTCTTTACTGTTTGGGACTTGGCAGTATCTCCCTCTTCTTCTGCTGCAGCTCCTTGTCCTCATCACTCCTGCAGCTTGCTCCGTTCACTCAGCCAGAAAGCAGCACTGACAGTCACCTTTAGATTTGCTTTACAGGTAGGAGAACAGAGGATCCTGAAAATGAATTTGACTGAATATTTTTAAATTGTTGACCAATGCATGACACTTTGATACATGGTGAAAAGTGCCAGATACTGAGAAAACATTCAGCTTCCATTCACATACAGATCAGGATGAGCTAATTTAAAGTTTATTGCTTTATGTCAGATAAAATTATTGCATTTAGTTTTCATTGCAATAAGTTTTATTCTTGATTGAATTATTCCTTTTGATTCCTGCTTGGCGTTATGTTTAGTAAGCCTGCTTCTGGACCCGGTTAGTGTCAGTAACTGTATTGACCTTAAGGCGTTTGAATCATTTGAACTACTGCGACTCGCTGCTGTGAGCCACATTTTTGTCCAGTGCTGGTGTCTATTTGTGCTCAGACCTTCGGCTCACTGTTACCAGTTCAGTCTCAGGCGATACGTCTTCCATAGGCCCAGCTGTTTAGCACAGTGACTGAGGCCCCACTCAGCTAAAACTGGCTGCTTTGAGAGCTTGATTATATTTATTCTAAAACATGTTCTCTTCCCTGCAGACCTGTAATGATTACCTAATCAATAACAAGCAGAATTTGTGTCCGTAAAACTGTTTTCTCTGTCTGAACAGGGTGTGAAGATCAAGCACAGCCAAGATGTCTGAGTAAGTATTAAACTCCAGATGCTTCTGTTGATATTTTATGTTCTTATCCCAAGATCATTCAAATTTGAATTCTCTAAATAAATCCAATGCATCAAAATCTGATTTTTTCTTTATCAAAACTAAAGAACAGGTTTCATAAAGGTTCTTTGACAGCTTTGACTTCTGTCTATAATAGATATCTTCCCCAACCTTCCTTTAAACGTGTCATTTGTTATCTTAAGGTGGCAACTGATTAATTGATTGATGGGGAAGATATATATATATATATATATATATATATATATATATATATATATATATATATATATATATATATATATATATATATATTTATATATATATATATGATTGATTGATTAATTGATCAATCATAAAATAGTTTTTTTTTGTTTTTTCTTCCTGACTATCTGTGATCATTTTCTAGATATGTAAAAATTCTTCAGTTACATTTTAACCTAAATGATCACTTGAGACATCTGCATTCACATTCTAACTAAAAATCTGACTTGAATTACAAATTATTCAGAACATCTTCAGTTAGTTGAAGATTTCTCTAATGATGTCACTGGGTCACACATCACTATGATTCAAGATTTCTCAAATGCAATTAAGATTTGTCAAAATGAGAATTTTAGATATCTGAATTAAGAACTGCATGACCCCTTATGGTGCCACTGAGCTACAAAAACAGTTGCCTGCAGAATTTTGTGTGTCCAGCAAAAAATTGAAAGAAAATGCAACAATTTAGAAAGAGTTCAGCACTGCAGGATATGAGGAGAACTCAAACTGTGTAAATGTAAAAAAAAGAAGAAAAAAAATATACACACACTGCACTTAAAAATTTACTTTGTGATTAATTATAATTTAAGTGTTGATATCTGAAATATATGTTTCAGTAATTCATTACAGATATTTTGAATTGAAACTTTCATACAACTTATAGGAAAATCTCATATTTATATAGTCAGAATGAGAGTAAAGATATCTCAGAGAGGTATTTTGTCTCATTAAAATATAATTAGAAACATCTTTAGTAACTAATATGTCAAGTTGTAAACTAATATGAGATATCTATAATGTAAGTAGGGTGAAGCCGTTTTTATTTAAAACCAGTTGCCAGTTGCTCCTGCTGTTAGAAACTTTGGATTCCTTTTCTTGCTGATTCATTTCTCTTTACACGCCTGTAAATGTCTTATTCTTAGTTTTTAAAATATACAAACTCTGTTTAAACATTCTGATGAGTGATTTTGTCATCATAGGTAAAATTCAACTGCTAAATGAAACTCAAATGAATGTGTTATAGAATAATACAGTATTATTAGACATAAAAAACAATGCATTTAGCTGCAAATTTAACTTTTGTTTTGCCAAGTACCTTTTTTTTCCCCAACTTGTTTTTTTTTTTTCCCAACACAGTTTTGTCTGTGTGTCGGTTTTCTGCTGTTAGGACTTTCAAGAGCAGGTAGCTTAACATTAAGTGTGTAAGCGAGAATAACCAACCAGCTTAGATGAAACCCGTTCTGTACATTTCTGTTAACCACGCTGTAAAAGACCAAAGACCCACCTGTCTCCTGTCACTGTGTCGCTGTAGTGACTGGCATATTGTTTAGTATGTAATATCAACTGACAATATTTTCAAAAAAGAAATAATAATAGCAATTGATACCTAATTAGTTGTTTGTCCTCACCTTCAGGGGAAAGAAAATGACATCGAGCCGCAGGCATCAACTGAAGGTCTGAATTTAACTTTTTTGTATTGGGAGAAAAAAAGTGTTAGGACAGTTCCTTTGACTGATTCAGGTCTGTTTCTACAGAGCCTGATGCTGCAGATTGCTACCAAATGGCTCGAGGAGGAGAAGAAGTCAATTGCAGCTGCTAAAGAAGCCTACCTTGCTGAGAACTGCCCACCGCCTGACCTCAGTGGAGACCTCACGGTGAGAGCGAAACACACTGAATCCAGAGAGGTTTCTTCTGACACTTAGTCTAACTCAGAAACTGCATCTTTAAAAAGGGATTTATCCCAGGTAACAGACAACTGGTCCACTAATGACAACATTTTTGACTCTGTTTGGAAAAGGAAACCTATAAGGTATTTTATATTTTTTTCCAAATTAAATGTGTTTTCCAATGTTATGTTTTTAAAGCTTAAACAATGAACTTTCCTGTGTCCCCAAATGGGAAAAATATGTTTCAGAATATTTTAGTCTGGAATGTCACTTGAAGCAAAGGGCAGATCTTTGAACAAGAGGTCAAAGATCACCCTTAAACATTTATGGAAATAACCAAAGGAGCTTGAATCATATAGCAAGAGAGTGAGTGGAGAGCAGAAAACTGAGCAAGGCAGCGCTTATATTTAGGAAAATAGATGCTGATCTGATTTAGAGACCTTAAGAGTCTGGAATCATGTTAGGAGTCTGGAATCATGTTAGGAATCAAACTCCCAAACTCCCTTGCCATTCTCTTGTCTCCAAAAATGTAAGAATTTTGAGCAGATAACATTTTTTTAAAGTCTCCATGTACATGAAGACAGATATGGTGGGTGAATATCTGTAAATGTAATGACCTTCAGGCCCGAGGCCTTCTTGCATTATATCTTTATGGTGTTTTTATTAGTTCCTTTATCCATAAAACAGTACAAAGAGTTTCACAAAGAATTCTAAAAAGCTGGACTCAAGGACAGCACAGAGGCCCTCGTCCTGGCCGCCCAGGAACAGGCCCTAACCACCTCAATAGTTTTGTCGTAGATAACTGTCATAACAGATTAAATCTAGTTATGGCATTTATAAGTTGCTGAAAATATGCATTGTTTCTGTGAATCCACAGGAAATCTGCAAGCAGCTCCATGCTGCCATTGACAAGATTGATGAGGCGAGGTATGATGCAGAAGCCAAAGTTCAGAAGGCTGACAAAGAGGTGAGAGACAATCAAGAGCAAAACTCTGGAAACCTTAAAAATGCAGATACATTAAAAAACATTTCAAAGCCAATATTCAGAAACCATTAATTTGATTTCCAGTTCATGTTTTCAATACAAATTTCACACACTGTACATAGATTCATAGAGTGCTCATGTGTATTAATTTCTACCTGTTCTGTGCAGGGAGAGAAAAAAAAAACAGTGGACAGACACTCCACAACTCACCAATGAGAATGCACTGACACCTGAGATTTCAGTTAAGAAAATACAACTGCAATTAAAGAAAAAAAATGCAACAATGTAGATGTACAATCAGTTCTAACTAGGTTTAGGGAGATTTGACTAAAACCCTCACAGAACTGTCATTTCTCTTTGTCCTTGTCATTCTTAACTCCAGTAGAGGTTGCTGTAAGGTTTGTCAAATTGTCAATGAAAAAATGTACTTATTCTTTTCTTTTCATGGGTTTGCATATTACTGAGTTATTAAAAGACTCCAAACACACTCTAACAAGCACAAATCCCTTCCTTTTAGCACATTTAATAATTTTCATTCAGTAACTATTCAGAAGCTCTTCAACTGATATGTTTTAACTTGTTTTGGGTGTACAGACCCATTCAAAAGATTAGAATACTGACAAGTCCATTTATTTCAGAAACTTTATCACTTATAGGTGGATGTATGAAAGCCTTTATTTTTCTGAATTATGATGATTTTTCATTTGCAAGTCATAAAAACACAACATTCAAAATCAGAATATTACATTATAACAATAAAAAATATTTTCAAAAACATAAATATGGGTTTAATGAAAAGTATGTTTAATAACTGCTTAAAGTTTATTATTTTCAAAAGGTACTGCTAATTTGACAAACAGATTACCAGGACAAATATTCTGATTTATTGAATTTGTTCAAGGGTTGGGTGTGAAACAAATGCAACATCCTGCATATGACACTCTGAGTCTATACTATAAGACTGGATCGTTAGTTTCATACATAGAACAATGAGTCTGCTGAAAAGTTGGATATTTTAATCTCTTTTGGAGAATAGTTCTGCTTTGTGGGAAAGACAATGTTAATATGTGCAAAGTTAAACAAATTAAGGTTATTTGGTGTGACTGTCAAAAGCACAACTTCTTCCATTGAATAAAATGGTAAAGAGATGTGACCAACATGAACTGAAATCAACACGTTAACTTGAGCTTTAGGTCTTTGTGTAATGCTCAGCTGTGTGATTTGTGCTAATGCTATTCAGTGTCTTATTTGTTTCTTTGTTTTCACAATCTTTTGAATTTATTTCTAGTCCTTCTAATTTGTTTTGCTAACAACAGGAAGCATGGTGGTCACAGTCTGTGTGTCAGTCGGTCGTCTTTGTGAAGAAGGAATCTGGTCACTTCCTGCTGTTGAAGGGTTAACCTCTGTGCTAGCTCAGCAGGCCAGTTCTGTCCCTCAAAGGCCTTCATAGCCTTCAAAGGCCTTCATAGCTGGAGCTGTGTTAGAACAAGGGAACATCTCTAGGCTTGTGCTAGTTGTGAAAGTGAAAGAGAGACGGGAGGATGAGCATTTGCACACAGACCTTTGTCAATGAGCATTTTTTGGGAGCTGAAGACTTGCAGTGGCTTGGAAGGCAGAATATGCCATAGATTGTAGGAAGTGCTAGAGACACTGTATTTTTATTGCCTTTTCATGTTTTGCTACAAGTTGTCTTATCAGGGGAAACTGCTTGTTTCCACTGATAAAAGTTCCTCTTTTCTTGCTCTTTTATGTTTACATCTGTGTAGAGAGAGATAAACTCAAGTCAGAAATATGAGTTACCCCAAAGAGAAAGTCTCCTGTTGGGAAAAACAAACACCCTAAGACTGTAACACCATAATACTGTAAGAACCTAATAGTTTGATACCCTAATATTGTAGTCAGCTGTTCACCATATACTTTGAGCACTAAAGAAACTATAACCTGCTCTAAGGAACTGGCGCTTATCTCTGGCAGAAATTGGGTAAGAGGAGACGTAAATCACAGACTGGTATTTAGTTCATCACAGGGCAACATAGAGACACGCAGAAAAAAACAACCTGCACACACACACACCCACACACACACACACAGTGAAACTTACCCCCAAATCAACTTTTTTTTTTTGTTTTTTTGTTGTTGTTTTTTTGCTGATAAACTGCCTACTCATGTTATTTAAGGTTTTGTCTTTATGTTCCTATGCGAATTTTGGCATTTTTTTTGCCTAAAACTGTCTCAGAGAGACCTCAGTACTTAGGCAGTTGAATTTTTCTATTGACTGCAGCAGTACGACTTGGTACAACTTTGTCACAGCAGTTCAGGTACAGAAGCTCCTACAACAACAAAAACATTAGACAGATGTACAGAGCATCACGCTACAGGTTGATGTAAACACAAACCTCTGTCAGGAAGTGACAACGGTTTCTAACAATGTGTAACCTTAGGCAGCATGTATTACCTCTACATTTTAAGTGTTGAACATGGCATTCATTGGTAAGATGTTACTAACATGTAGTCTTAGTTTATTATATGAATAATTGTTTCTCTGGCCCCAGATTGAAGATCTGAAGCTGAAGGTGGTGGATCTGGCTGGAGTGAAGAAGCCCGCCCTGAAGAAGGTGCGTATGTCTGCTGATGCCATGCTGAAGGCTCTGCTGGGCTCCAAACACACGGTCAACATGGACCTGAGGGCCAACCTGAAGCAGGTCAAGAAGGAGACCAAAGAGGAGGTGAGGCTCAAAGCTCTAACAAAGACATCTGGCATCAGGTTTTCACTGTTTTGCATCTTCAGCTTTTACCAAACAGCTGTGACTACTAATAGACTTTGCTTTAACGCCTTAGCTTCATGTTGCACTTTATGTACAAACCTCCTTTTTTCAACTAATAACAAATCAAGAGTAATAATCATACTGTTTTTTTAAAGTAGTACATGACATATTTTACAGTAAACAACACAAGACTTTTCCAGCCAAGAAACTGTACAGAATTCAATGGAGATTTTTTTCATTTCACAGAAATCTGTTAAGTTCTTACTTGTTTCAAGCACTAGACGTGTTTTGTCAGTTTTGTGTATTAACAATTCTTGTTGTTTGATCCAGCCAACAGAGGCGATCGGCGACTGGCGTAAGAACATTGAGGACAAGGCCGACAGGAAGAAGATGTTTGAGTCTTCCTAAAACTCTTCAGGACTGTGGCGGATGATAGCAGGTCTGACTGACTGAGTGCACCTCTGTGTCCCCTGGAGGCGTTCAGGGCCCAAGGCGGGGCACTCTGTCTTGCTTTTCTAATTGTCAATGAGCACACTATGCTCCTGTGATAGTATAACTGTTTGCTGAGAAACATCACATCAGAATGTACCAGTTTTCATGAAAGCAGTAGAAATAAATGTTTTGAAATATGAGTTATTTTGTTTGTTGCTGCTTTTATTTACTTGATAGATCACATCATTCAAACTGATACAGTGATGATTATTGAAGAATAACAGAATGTAGGATTTACTCTGATCATTTCCAGTAAAAGGTAAATTACATGAACTGTAACCATATTACCAATCCTAACAAGCCTCTTTTGGAACCCCTAACCATTGAACATGGGGATTCTCTCACTGTGTCAGTACAACATGCCTTTGTCTCTGTGGATTGAAGGGATCTTTGTGGTTTGGGAAGATGCTTTTGTTCAGACTGGGCAGCACTGAGGAAACACCACAGATACTTTAAGTGTTATGGAACGTGAGGGGCACATGGCGATGTTTAGTTAGGAACACGAGACCTGAAGGCTCCCAAAGGCCAAGTTTCAGGTTTCTACATCACAACATTGGGTTGCAAAAAGGGGATTATACAGCTTAGGGAAATCTAATTTGACAGATTAGCATTGGGACCTGAATGTGGTGGAGGTACAAGCACTGGGAGACAGCATGGACTGATACTCACTAACACTGATGTTGGCTTGTCTTCAACAGCCACCAGACAAACGAGTAATTAGCCAGTTAGCTAGTTTACTCTGCTCACTTACATAGAAGCAACAATTCACTCTTCTTATATCTGAAGGTTTCTTTGTGAGTAATGTCTAATTATCCATTGACAGTAAACTTGGTGGAAGGAGCCGTGAGCTCAGTAGGAAGACGGGGGCATCTTGCAGTGGGGCTGGGCAGGGTGTATTTCAGGAGCTCGCAGGGCCATTGGTCTGACTTTGAAATTCATTTCCATAAAGAGGTTCTCAGCATTCTGCTGAGGCATCTCAGGCCACCATATATACGTATTTCATTTTTCTCTGTCCGTGGCTTTGGCAGTGTCCGCTTTTCTTCCAACAAGTGTGTCTTGTCCTCCTTCCCTCTCTCTCAATAGGTGAGAACTCTTCCATTTTTTTTTTACTTTCTCCAGCCTTTTTGAGAGCAGCATCCTTTACTTTAATCGGGAAGCCAGAAAATGTGAAGCAGAGCCGTGTCTTTAGGTGACATCATTTCAGGCTGCTTTACCTTTGACCAATTCTGACTCCCTAAACTCTCGCTCGCTGTGCTTGTAGGACACATGCAGCTTTCTTCAGACTTCATCTTTTACCTTCATGTGTTTCAAAATCAGTTTGCAGCTCAGCAGGATTAAGTGTGTGCCTGAAACTTTTTATACCTGTTCTGCTTGTATTTCTTCTAAATGATGTTTGTCTATCAGGACAGTTTTTTTATTATTATTATTATTTTCAAAAGATAATGTTTTGATTATATAAGCCCTTCGTTAAAACAAGGCTGTGGTTTTTGGAAATAGTAAAATTGTCAAAGTTCATCAACATGTATGTTTTACTCACTGACATTTTTCTTCAACCCTGTTAGTTGACATTGAGGAAATTCTGATTAATTTAGCAGATTTATTTTTGTCTTTCTTGCTTTTAGACTCAAATGTAAAAATTCAGATTCTGTTTACTTAATGTTCCTAAAAATAATGCATTTCGTGTTCGATACTTCAGCTAAATTTTAAATAAAATGCACTTGTACCCATTTAAAAAAATAACAAGAATAATAGTAATAAACATTTGGATAGTTCTTTTCACTTAAAACATTTTTCCCAACATGCTGATAGAAAAATTTACTGCAACCTCATTGGATCAGTAAAACGTCTCCTTTTCATCGTCATGGATATTCCATTAATTGGACATAAAAGCGACACATTGGACCCTCGCCGACTGGCATTGCTGTACAGAATGATTTCACAAGATCGGATGGTGTCTGAAAAAGAAGTGACACCCTAGCTGGACCTTCCCAGTTTAGTTCCGTCTATGTTGCTGTTTCTCAGCTGCGGCCTCAGATCTCGTTACGTTACAAATTCTGCAGTGCATCAGTGTCCGTCATGCTGATCTCAGACAGCTGATGTGCTTGGCTCCAACAGCATAGATCAAACACACTCATAAATTTCCTGTAATTCATGTGTGTTTTGATGCAGATTGTGAACTACAAACGCCATCAAGATGTCTGAGTAAGTCAAAAAGTCTTCTCTGATGACTGTTTTCAGTTTGCAGTCCCTACCCAAAAAGTTAAACAAAAGTTTCACAGTTTTTGTGGGTTTTTTTGTTTTTTGTTTTTTTCAAGAAAATGCATTTTGGAAAGTTTCAGTTTTTCCTCAACAGTGACATTGTAACTATGAGAAATCTGTCCAAACAGGAAAAAGATGACATCCAGCCGTCGGCACCATCTAAAGGTATCAAACATACATACACAGACACAGACACACACACACACACACACACACACACACACACACACACACACACACGTGTGCGTACACGCAGTCTCACAAGTCTGCTGCCTCAGTAGTTAGGAAATCTACAACTTGTATACAGTTAATTAATAAAAGCAAAATAATTATAACACTGGTCTACTGTATCCCATATTTCAATTTACAGCTCTAGATAAATTAGGATGGCAGAAGAAATAAAACTAAATTGTGTGCTTGGTGTTGTTTCCTTCTGCAGAGCCTGGTTCTGCAGGTTGCTCAGACTTGGCTGGAGAAGGAAAGGAAGGAGAGAGAAGAGGCCAAAGAGGCCTACATGGCTGAGAACTGTCCTCCTCCAGACACGAGTGGAGATCAGGCTACGCTCATGGTGAGACACCAGTCGCAAACATAAACTAATTTGAATGAAGATATTTCCAGACCTAAGATTCCCATAGGTCTGAAATATGGGTAGGAAGTAAGTCCAGCCATTGAAGAATAAAAAAGGGCAACATTTGCTGAAGGTAAAGAACTGAGAGAAGAACAAAGGTAGAAGATGTACCTTTGTGGTAAATCTCAGAGTCTTTCTGGACTCTTAGATGTGCCACAAAGGTACATCTAAGAGTACCTTTGTGGACTCTGGACTCTTAGATATGGTACATCTAAGAGTCCAGAAAGACTCTTAGATGTACCACAAAGGTTTCTTGATTGTTCGTGTTTAAGGAAGTTCAGATTCCGACCTCTGAACAACAAAAGCCCAGAGGTAATGGACTTAGAGTTTCCATAAGTAGATGTAACTATGGATCATGGCAACATGTTGGTGGAATGAAAGAACACAGATATCCAGTTTTTACAACAAAATCTTTGCCAGCCCATTTCTTTTTAGTTTTTCTGTTTTTCCATCTATATTCACTAACAAATCAGAATTTGACAGATGAAGACAATCAAATATCCTGGTTACATGTTGTACAAGCATGCTGAATTTATAACATGGCTCCATTTTAAGACACAGAACCACATAAAATATGGCACTTATTGAAAGTATTACAGTGCTTATGAAAGTTGTAGGATTAGTTAGAACCTCTTAACACAAACACAAGCTAAAGAGGTGGTTGTAATGTTGTAGAAATCAATACAAGTAAGCAGGTCCACACTCTAACATGAGCTCAGCCGCGGAGCTTCCTTCATTACAGAAGATTTTATTTTTCTTTAGATTTGACATAAAACAGGCCAGGTACTTAACACCTCTCAGGTTTAAGTGAACGTCACTGTTATTATATTATATGTTATTCTGATTTTGTATCAACAGGAGCTCTGCAAGAAGATCCATGCTGCCATAGATAAGATAGATGAGGAAAGGTACGACATTGAGGCCAAAGTCCAAAAGGCAGACAAAGAGGTGGGTCACATGTGACCACAAATACACAACAAAAGTCTAAAGAAAAGAAAAATCAAGTGTCATTTTTACTCGTAGATTGAAGACCTAAAAATCAAAGTGGTGGACCTGGTTGGAGTGAAGAAGCCCGCCCTGAAGAAGGTGCGTATGTCCGCCGACGCCATGCTGAAGGCTCTGCTGGGCTCCAAACACACGGTCAACATGGACCTGAGGGCCAACCTGAAGCAGGTCAAGAAGGAGGTCAAAGAGGAGGTGAGACACAAGTTTTTATCAAAATTTCACTCTTCGTAAAACACAAAAAACTATTATCCCTGTTCTTACGTCTGTGATGTTTTTGTGGACATGTATATTGCAATTAGAAAAAGATGTTTCTGTGCTTCACAGCCAGCAGAAGCAGTGGGTGACTGGCGTAAGAACATCGAGGACAAGGCCGATAGGAAGAAGATGTTCGAGTCCTCCTAATTGTTCGTTGCTGCTCGTCTTTCTGTTTACATGTACTCCACGTGTCTTATGTGCCAGTCGAAGCCGGCGATTAATGTTCATCTCACAGCTAAGAGTTAGTGTGACTCGGGGGGAGTCTTTCTGCAAGACATGTAATGTGTCAGAGACTGAGAGGGAGATTTTGCACTGTTGTTGTAGTCTGGAGGGAGGGAGGGGAGAAGAGTGGAGGTTCAGGTTCACCACAGAAACGTCATGTCTTTGGTTCCATACACACAGGAAAACACACAAAATCAAACACTTCATATAATAAAATCAAATGTGGAAGAAAACACCTGGTATGTTTGGTCTTTTTTTAAATGTCACAATTATTTTATTTTTACTTTGAAATAACATGAAGGGGGGCAGTCCTGAATGTTTCTGCATGGAGCTGCATGTTCTCCCAAAGCATGCCTTGGTTTACTGCAGTCACTCTGGCTTCATCCCACAGTCTAAAAAGATGCAGCTTGCCCTGGTTGTCTTCGTGTTGTCCTTTGTTGTTCTGGTGACCTGTCCAGAGTGGACCAGGCCTCTCGTCCAATCACCCCTGGAGAAAGGCTCCACCCTCCCTGATGCAGCAGGTACAGACCAAAGGAGGATGGATGGAGAAGTGAAGTAGCAATGACTAAAAACAGACCTACTACAGGACTGATCTGCTCTGCTGGAAATTAAATAAATACCTCAACTAGTTACCCACATAAATTCAGTCAAGTTAAGGTTAATCTAAGCCCATGAAGTTTACATCTGTGATATGTTTTGATGTAAAATAAGAGAAACTGTTTAAACTGTCCAGTAAGTGTCAGTTTAAAAATGGACAACCTTCTTCAGCTGAATATAAAGGAGGTACAATATGTATTAAATAATTCAACAGCCAAAGCTTTATTATGAAATCAAACTATTAAAGCTTATTTGGGTTAGAAATCCAGTTCCAGTCTGCCTTTCCAGTAATGCTCCACATCACCTGTGTCCAGATTTACACAATGCCCTGCAGCTCTTTTGTATAAATATGAAAGTCTCAAAAGTGCATTTAGAGCGGCCAACCTTCTCTCAATGTAGTTATATAATCCTATTTTAATGTCACTGAAAAAGACTTTATGTGTAAAAACATTAGGAAATGATCATCATTTCCATTATACAATAACCTCTTTTAACACCTTAATTCAGTCAGTTATGGCAGGTTCAGATGGATTCATAATATAAATATTTTCATATGTAACTGCAGGTATTGTTACATTAAAATATAGTACTGTCTGCTATATTAT
>NW_006800163.1:427033-446345 GCF_000485575.1 Poecilia formosa | reverse complement strand
AAATAAGTTTTCAATAGGTTTTCTGTGTTTATGGGCAAAGTTGTAGTTTGTTATCAGTTTTTTGTTGTTGCTTGTTTTTGGTGTAACCTTAAACTGAGATAAAACAGTATGTGTAATGTATTATCCTGTATACTGGAACCAGTTGGTTCCAGTATACAGGAGGATACAGCTTCAGGATACTGAAACCAGTATGCAAACCAATGCAAAAAAAGAAAAGAAAACAAACTTCCACCCCCCCTAAAAATTATATTTATAAGGAGATGAAAATTATTTTTCCTTTTGTCTTTACCTAATCACCTCACCTGATGTTCTTTAAAGTTTTACATTTTCTCAGTTTGATTTGTTTTAATTCCCTCGTATTTCCGTACATGCTCCCACTCCTTGTTTAGTGCTCTGGGCTCGGCCTCCAACTTGCTAGAGGCCTCAGAGCCTCCAGGGCTCTAATGTTTCCTCAGAAGCTAACTTTATCCTTGTAGCCTTTGGAGGAATGTCACAGAGATGCCTCTGAGTTATATTTGGAAAGTGTCATTTCGCAGAGACTCGTTTAAGAAAATAATAAAAGTAGGGTTTTGTTTTCCAGTCTGGCAACTGTTTTTAAAATTAGCGAACTTTAGGGTTTTAAAAAGAAAATTCAAGTCTGTGCTGTTTAGACAATGTTATGGAACTGGAAAAAAAAAAAAAAACAGTTGAACACAACGCGATCCTGAACGTTGTATCTTGTACGCCTCGAGCCCATACGCAGCAGCAGCGGCAGAGCGGCGCAGCAGCGGCAGCAGCGGCAGCAGCGGCAGCAGCGGCAGAAGCGGCAGAAGCGGCAGCAGCGGCTCAGTCTGTGGGAGCGAGAAGAGCAGAGCCACTTTACAATCCTTCAGTTTCTAATCTGAGAACTATGATGTTCAGCAGAATCTGATGCTTACATCACAGTGAGGAGGATGGCCGCAAACTGTGCTTATATAAAAAGCATTAAATGCATTGAAAATTCCCAGCATGAGGACGGCAGCACAAAGCTTAGCAAGATATTGCTGAGTACAGGAGAAATGCCCCACACATTCAGCATACTGCTCAGGTATGACACACATCAAACATTTAGTTAAAGAGTTCCAGCTGAACACACAACCCAATGATCAAGCTGGATTAATTAAAGACCCTGACAAAAGCCTAACTGACAAAAGCCTGACTGTCTGTCCCCCCTCCTGTCGTCCTCCATGTCAGAATACCTCACACTGCCTGAGAGCTGCAAATCACACACATCAAAGCAAAGTTTATCTACAGATGAGCGGACATTTGAATGTTAGGGACCTCTCCTGGATGTGATTATCATTGACTCCATTTTCACACAACAGCAATATACATTTTAGTTATGTCGTAATTTAAAAAACAAAAATAGCATACTCACTTTTTTTTTTTTTTTAGAAATAATGACAAATGTTTCAGACCACTTTAATAACTTGAGCTAGATAAAATATGTTGTACTTGATTCTGTGAAAAAAGCAAGTTTGCTGTTGCTAAAGCAACAGAAAAAAGCCAATTTTTCCAAGGCACCATTAGCATACTTCACTGATTGATGAAAGAACCTTAGGATAACTAGATGACAAAAGAGCTTCTCACAGAGTCGTATTTGTGTAGATCTTAGCTATTTTTTTTATGAATTCGTAGTCAGATCATTAAAAAATACACATGAAACACACATGCCATTTCCTTTGAATAAATGTAATGGAAGCTGAATGTTTTTCAGCAGCCATATGGAATTCTAATAATATTTTGGTGACATGATGCAGGTTTTCAGTGCATCTTAAATTTTGTTAATGAGATCTGGTGCTTCCTTAAAATACAGCCTCACTTGGCCAGCAACACCACTGGCTTCCCCCTCTTCATCCTCAAAGCTTTCTGAATTTTATCCTCACTAATCTTTTCCACTTCCTGTCCACAGTTTCTACAACCTGTGCTCTTCCATTCTCTTCATTCATTAGCTCCTCAGAGCATTCTTTTCATCTTCCTACTGTAGTCCCCTCACTAGTTAGATTGCTGTTACTGTTTCTATATTTAACAAACATAACCAGCTGCACAGATTGATTCCTTTGTCTTGCTAATAGATATAAGTTATTCTCTCCTTTTTTAAGGAGAGAAGGACTTAATGAAGAAGTATGCTGCGGAATGCATCATGGTGTTCTGTCATGTGTGGTTTGCAAAACTGCAGTAAACACAGTAATCATGGCAGAGAGGATCGACTATTATGAGTTCAGAAGTTCGGGAGAGGAGGAAAAAATGACCTATGACCTATGACCATGGAAAATAAAATCTTGTTTTATTTTCCATGGTGTCAGAAAATCAGAATGGAAGAGGTCGGTGAGACATTCACCTGCTGCATCGGACCAGAACCAAGCAGGCAGTGTTTATTGTTTCAGTGCATACATCTTCACGGCCTCAGCTCCTCAAAACTAGCTATCCTGCTTTTGAATCAAAGACCAGCTTCTGGAAGCTGTTTTCCACATAATTAAACACACCCACAAAATTCACAAAATCACACAATAGTTTTGCGTGAATAGTTTGCTATGGGGATTGTGACCAGAAGGGGAGGACAACATGAGGCTGAGAACAAAATGATGAGATTTTCGTCATTCAGCTGGGCCAATGAGAAGTGATGTTAGCAGTTCGGTTCGATCATGCCGAGCCCTGCCCAGCCTCTTCGCCCTATGTTGCATCTCCCTATATTGTTGTGTACTCCTGGGGCAATATAGGAGTATGTTAGAAGTTTGGTTTGAATCCCCACTCTGCTCTTCCTTGCCCTTGGCCTGGCCTGCTGTTGGTTGTCTGATGGCCTGGTAGCCCTGGTGCATGGCAGCTTTGCTTCTGTCAATTTACCTCAGTACAGCTATGGTTAAAATCCAGTTTCTTGCCACATCAAAGGGTGAATTTGTGGATGTATGATTTAATGTAATGTGAAGCATTTTGGGGTCCACTGGACCTGATAAAACACTACACAAGTACATGTTATTTGCCATTTACTCTCTTCAGTCCTCTCACTAAATTCTTCCTATGGTTAACTTCTTTCAATTTATCATTCCACCACCAGATTTCCTCATTATTTGTTCCCTATCCAAATGACACACCAAGTCCCTTCCTACATGTCTTTCTAATCCGTGCTCCCCAATCACCTGAAAGCTCTGTCGTACCACCCAGAGATCTTATCGTCCCATTTCTGAACTCCTTTCAACATCCATTCTTCCACCATTTAGTTCTCTTCTCTGCCTTTACTTTTTTCATCTTCTCCATCCTACAGTCACCCAACACACCACTATGAACTCGTTCTTTAACAGGTTTGATGAGTAGCCTCTGATAGTTTGCCTCATAACTCATAGTACAGAGTCAGAACTTTATGGACTGGTGCCAGTGGAACCACACTCTGATCAGTGTGGCTAAAAACAAGGAGTTAGTGGTGAACCGACCCACCTCACTGCAGTGAACATGCAGGGAGTGGACACTGAGACAGTGGCCTCTTATGAGTACTTGGTTGTTCACCTGACCTGACCAAACTTGACCAGACTCACAATATTGATGCTCTTTAAAGGAAAGGTCAGAGCAGACTCTGCCTGCTGAGGAGGCTGAGGTCTTTGGAGGTACAGACGGCATTCATGAAGACCTTCTTTGACTCTGTTGAAGCATCATGGTGTTATTTGTTGCTGCAGCAGCTTGCAATTTAGAAGAAGCATTTAGATCAGGTCATAAAGATGGCCAGCTCTGATAGGCTGGTGAGAGTCCAAAGGACTCTAGCTAAAATAACATCAGTCTATGCATGATGCTGTTGCGGAACTGGAGACTTCTTTAAGTGACAGTCTGTTGCAACCTAAATGCACAAAAAAGCATTATAGGAGATCCTTCCTCCAAGCAAGCTGTCATACTTTATAATCATTACTCCTCCTAACAAAATCAACAAGTCCTTGCAGTACATTCTGGCATTCGCAAAATCATCTACTTTGTTCTTGCTAATTTTTAAATAACATTATTATTGGACATCTGTTTTTCTGCACTGATATGTTGTATACCCTGGGCATTGCCTTCGTGTGCTATTCCACTTAGTTCAAATCTCGTTTACAGCAGAGACTGGGATTTCTCCCGTTGACATGGATTCCCTCCAGTAGAATTTCTACAGGCCAATCAGCCAACAGAAGCATAAGTTGTGAACGATAATATTGTTTTTCTGCACTGTTTTGGAATTGTAGTCTGTCTACTTTTAGCAGTAGCAGCAGAGGAAGTGAACAAAGCTGTTCAGTCTGTGTTGGCCACCCTTCCAAATATTGAGTTTGCATTAACTGGTTCAGTTCGGCACTTCTCTCTTTGCAGTGTTGGATGGTTGTTTACAGTGTAGGTAATTCCTGGTAAGCTTCAATAGTGTTGAATTGACGCATTTCATCTGTCATGACCAAATGGTTGAGACTGGGTAAAATTTAAAACCTCAACACAGTTCACGCCTCCAGGACTGTGAAACAATCATTTCTCAATAGACCCTCTGGACGAAGCAAAGTGTAGAACAGCGGGCTGGTTTTTAAGAGGTCATTGTATTGCAAATATTCTATATTTGAAGTTTGTTACATATGCTTATTATGTTAGATTTTGAAAAAGTAATTAGTCCCAAACCTAAACCCAAACTGAAAAACAACATTTTTTCTTATGGGTTCCAGACTTTACTGCTCTGCTGATGTTTGGTTTGTGGTATGTTACCAGGTGTCCACTAAGCGTGATACAAAACAAACAAATTCTGAGTCATTCTGCAGCTACAGTCTTATATCTACACTGCATGTCTTAGTAAAGGTTTTCAGAAAGCTGAATGACTGAAGGATTTTTTATTTTTGCTTTTTTTTATTTTTTATTTTACCAAAAGTTAGTCCTGTCAAAACATCAGACTGGATTCAAAGCAACATGGCAATAAGAAATTATTACAATAGATAGAAAAAAAAACACTGCTCTCTGTTAATTGGCTTGTTCAAATCTTTTGGCTGAATTGACCACACTCTTTTAAAAATGCTTTATATTTAAGAAAAAGAACTTAATTTTAACATAGGGTTAGAATTACAAAAAAATGGTCTTGCTTTTTGATTTTTACTAGAAGTCTTGCTACAGCATTTTGGAGCAGCTCATGCCTTTTTCACAACTGAATTGCACTGGGTATGCATGACTGCAAATGTTCTAAGTGCCAAATTCTACTTTCTTTTTGTAAATTTGCTTATCTGTGTATTGTTTAGTAATTTGTATGGCTCACTACCTTGTTTTTGGTGACAGGGCTTTTTACATTCACTCAGCTTACTGTTTGTGTATGTGTTTCATTCACCTCACAGAAAAAGTGCTCATAATTATTTTCTTTATCCAGTAGGGAAACATAAAAATTAGTATATTCCAGAACCAGATGACCCCACAGTAGTAGATTCTTCTTTTCTCAGGAATAGGCTCTTGTTTTTTTTATTCCGCGCTGGGGAAAAAACATGTTTGGAGGAATAACAGACAGAGATGGAATACAAACTGAGAAGAGGGATTCTGAATCCCGCTGCTCTTCAATGAAAACCACATGTAGAACAGAGGGAGGGGTGACGTGTGTGTTTGTGCTGGAGGGAGTGTAACGACTAAAGATCCAGCCTCCATGAGAGAAAGGAGCTAGTCCCCTTGAGCCTTCCTGGCATTCTCAACAAGCTTTGTAAGGGTTGGGACTGTGTGTGTGCATGTGTGTGTGTGCTTAAAGAGACTTTACCATTTACACCCAGATTCTCACACACTTCAGTGCTGTTTAATTTGGTAGAACTTCAGATCAAAACAAACCTTCTCTCAGAGGGGTTGATCTTAGAGCCATATCAGCAGCTGCTGTGATCTCTGTTATTTTTACCAGTGTGAGGCAACAAGAAGAGGACAACTACACGCAGAAAAGAGGCAAACATGTCCCACGCTCTGCTGAGGAGGAATTCCAGCAAACAGGGTTTGCAAAATCTAATGAGGTATGTGATGGACACATCACAGTTTCTCATGGTCATTTCTCTTTGTCTTAGAAAGCTGCACAGCCACTGAGGTTAATGTTTAAACCACACATGTATCTCAAACAGTGACTGAGGTAACATGAGTAAACATGACTTTTTGCTTCTGCTGGGCAGTTTTTAAGTGATCATCAGAAATCTGAGAGTTTTTGTCAGGTATTTTGTTTGGTTATTTTTTTGTGTGTTTTTTTTTTTAAGATTTTGAGTGTGTTTCCTGGGAAAATCAATCTGTTTTAGTGGAAACCCTGGGATTAGTGGGAATGTCTTGGGTCACATGGGGATTTAGGTGTATTTTTCCACAAGCTAATATTTGTAGTAAATAGTTAATATATTTCTTGATCATTTTATTATTAAACCTCACTAAGTGTTTTGTTTTAGGATGACAATGGAGACCTTTCAGTTGAAACATTTAAGACAGAGTAGATGCCAGAGGATTTTCTGGGAAACGGTGTCACTAACCAGAGTCAGAGGGGAAAGGTCACCTGAGTCCCTCTATTGTTTTCTGTGTGCTCATGTATGGAGGTATGTCCTGTTTTTTCTGCGGTTTGCCTCTCTGAGTTTGGTTCTATCAGGATCTTCAGTGATTCAAATGATTTTTGCACCTTCAGCCATAGCATGACTGGTTATTTGAGCTGCTACTTAAAGTTACGATTTAATCATTTCCCATGGTTTCCTCAGTTCTGTTCGCTTTTTTCATTCTAACAAAGGTTCTATCAGTTCATAACGGATTTTACCAAACTAAGACAGAAACAAGTCAAAAGATCTAACAAGATTGTTTTAGTCAAGTTAATTATTTTCTAATACATCTTAACTTTAGTTTAAATTAATTTACATTTTATGTCAACTTACATTTCTGTGTTGTTGTATCTGCAGCCAAAAAAAGAAAAACAAGAAAAAGTATAAATTTCACAAAGAATTGTAAAAAGATAAAAAGGTTTTACTTCAGTTTAAACATATTTATGTTTATTTAATTCGGACGACTGCTTTGATTCAGTTGTTCTAGGGCAGTAAGGAAGGGACACAGAAGAGAAGCGACTGCCTTTTGATGGCGAGAGATCCTGTTTACAACCAGATCCAGTAGGAGGTAGACAGCAGAGGACAGAGAAGAGACCACGATGTGGTCAGCCAGGTCTCTGAAGGAAAGCTTTTGGCTCAGATATTACAACAAAACAACAAACATATAGTTTGGATTTCTTTCTCACGTGCTTGTTTAAAGCCACATTCTCCCACTGCTGATGTGTGTTTAGCCTGTGCATACTTGTGATGTGCTGAAAGGCATAGTTACATGTTAATCATTTGGAACCAGTCAGATTGCTGTCATAAAATCTCATGTCAATGTACCAACATGTTGTTTTGAGCCAGAATGAGATGAATTTGACTCATGGAAAGTTCTACCTGATGAAAGGAGTTCCAGGCCATCTGAATCAGGTGGTATATGAAAATTTAAACACTCCTGCTATGGAGGTGTTGTTAATCAGCAACATCCATTCCATTCATCATCAGTGTGACAACAAGCAATGATGACTGCTCTTGTGACGGATTACGTTGCCTCAATACCAGGACTTCTGATGAGTATTTTGCTCTTTAAATGTATGAAATGACTCATCTATCCAAAGAACATCATTCCATGAGTCCTGGACTTTGTTTATATTTTTCGTGCAAAACTTTAGTTTGACCTTCATGAGCTTAAGTTAAGCAAAACTTTCCTCTTTGCACATGAAAATTGAAATTGTGCAGTCTTCCTGATTGTACAGGAATGCATGTTCACCTCAACACTAGCATATTTATTGGCCCCATGTTCACATTTTATAGGTTTGACTTCTTTTAGCTGTCTTGTTCTGAATGCCCACAAACTACATACTTTGTAACACTCTGATCACTGTTTGTGGAGATCCTTGCACGCAAACCAAACCTCTGTCACTGGCAGCCAACTTAATTTATGTCACGTCACTTTCTTTACCGTGTCGTGGTGAACGTTGCTAATTTACTGTTAGCTACAGCAGCTGTCCCTAACCCTGGTTCTGCATGTCTTAGGTGTTTCCCTGTTGCTGCACACCTGGCTTAAATGAATGGGTGATTAACAGACCTCTGCCGCAATTGAAGGCATGCTGAGGAGGTATTGAAGTCATTTAAATCATCTGTGTTGTAGTGGGGAAACATCTAAAACAGGCAGGACAGCGAGAGCCCCGAGGACCAAGGGGTCTGGGACCACTGAGCCAGAGTTAGATTTACTGCCTGCATCATCTGCATCTGGTTGCTGTTATTTATGACACCCCATGCTCTCCCTCCCAAGCAGTAGCCATACACTAGCTGTCATGTAACAGCTAAATTCCAAAATGTATTTATGAACATTCAGATCGTCATGATGACAATTAGCTCTGCATTAGGTGAAAATAAGCCAGAGTCCCGGTGATCATTAAATCTTAGTCTGTTTCTTAGGAATTGCTGCTAATTTACACTTTTATTACAGAAACACTTGCTCTGGTTATCATATATAATCGATTTGGTAACAACCTTATTAGAGTTACAAAAAGATTGCTTTATTTTCATGAACATTATTTATTTCCTATTATTTACTGGATATATTGTTATTATTATGATTATTATTATTATTAGTTGTAGTAGTAGTAGGATTACATTATTAATAATGAATCGTATTATTCATTTGAATGGATATTCATTATTTATTCCATGTAACATGATTTGTTCCATAAATAAAGCATACATTTCAATTTATTTCCATGAGCTATGTTTAGCTCAGTAATGAGCTAAACATAAACTCGTTACTGAGTTTATGTTTAGCTTACATAAACACAGTAAGCCTGTTTTTTTTTAAATAAATGATAATATCCCAATGATTCTATTTTCCAAAATGTATTTATGAACGTTCAGATAGGTCAGCAAAACGTTTTGTCACCTGACATCATTAAAATGGTTTCATGTGTGAATTGCTGTCCTCATAAAGTTACTCCAGATTGTCCTCTGAATCAGAATGAATGCTGACGGTTTGATTCTTGCCTCTGTCTCTGTTGAGGTTTTGTAATTGGTGAGTCACTGGAAGAAAGTCACAGGGCTTCAAGATAACAGTTGGCAGTTTTTGGATCTCTCATCATGATTTATCATTTACTCAGAAGATGGGCTCTTCTGTTCGGAGGTGCAGACAGAAACCATGACATCACACCAAATGCAGGGAGTGACTCCAAGCCCACTGGTGTATCAGAGAATTTACTGCTCGGCTTGTTTTTCAGCACTGTTCGTCATGTTTTCTTCTCTTAGGGAGTTCAGGTTGTTTGGGCATGTTTGACCTGCTTCTGAAAAACTTCATGTAGTGCTTTCTCTATAATGTTTATTGTTTCTTTGGTTTATAATTATAAACCAAAGTCTTCTATACTGAAATCTTTCTTTCTAATATTTGGTACAAATTTGAAGGATGTAAAAAAATGTGAAAAATCCTATTTGTTTTCTATCAAATTTGGACACATGGATAGATATCATAATTTTTCACCAGTAGTATAATTATATACACAAATATACCCATTTCTTGGTTTCTGTGACACGAAGGCCAATACCAAAGCAATTTCTGGTAAGGATTAAATTTGGACATTCCCACATTTATTGCCATTTTAAATAACTGGAAGTACACACTGGTGTGTCATTTTAGGTGCACATGAATAGAAAACCATTTCATTAGAACATCCGACATTTAGTGTGGAAGACTGTAACAGCTTATGAGTCAAAGAAGGAATTCAAAGAAGTCTTATTGTTGGGTTTGGTGATCTACTGCTGCAGCAGAATCTGGCCAGCTCCCCATCAAAGAAACCAACATTAACTTCATTGTGTAAAAAAGGTAGTTGAGGAAAATAATAAACCATGCTGCACATTAAAGAAATCATTCAAATATTAGACAGATGTCAGAGACTTGTTCAAAAAGTCCCTCATTGAATGTATTTCAACCAAAGGTGTGAAGATTAGTTGTCAAAAATAAAAAGAAAGAAATATAACTCAAATCTGTGAACTTTTTTTTTTTAATGCAGTAAAAAATTGGGTGAATTTTTTATGTGCAGTTGAATAACTGAGAATAAACAATAATACCTGAACCTTACTCATAAAAAAATACATTCTTAAAGGCATGTCCCAATAGTTTTGAACATCTGTTGGTATGAAATAAGTAATCATCTCTGATCTCTTAAATATTTATTAGGGGGACATTGGAGGTATTTAGAGCACGATCTTTATTTTGAACTATTGCTGCTGTTTTTTTGGAAAGACTTTATTTGGTCTCAGATTCTTTGCAGGTTTTTTATTGTGCGACTGAAGAAGCGGTCACAAGGGCTTGCTGTTATGGGAAGGGGTCATGGCAGGAACGCAAGCAGACCTGATCTGCTTTTAATCAGCTCTTTGTCAGGCTGGCTCAGCCTGCAGCACAGACAGGGGTAGATCTGTGACCTCTAAGACTGAATCCCTGACTCATGTGTGGGTTGCCTCAGTGTGTCCAAAGAGATAAGACATTCTGGAATGTGTTTGGGGGAGGTGGACTGATGAGTGACGAGAGCATGGGCCTCCCTCAACTCTCCACATTTTGTCTTCATTAACCCTTGTGCGTACAAGGACAGAGGCAAACGTACGAGGACTGAGGCAAATAATACAAGTGATACGAGTGTAGGGTCGGTTGGACCCCATTTGTAAACACAAAGTTAAAAGGATAGAGGACTATCAGTCAGCAGTAGGTAGCTGTGATATAACAGTTCTTTTCTGGCCTACCTAGCTACTTGCTAGGAAAAGTAAATCAATGAAGAATTCTTTGGTTGTGCAGCTGACAGCTTGTTTTCTCCTCACCACAGTGGTCTTCTCAATTGATCTTTTTCCAAGTGGCTCACTTTTTTTCCACTCAAAAATAATGCAAAATCTTTAACCTCAAAGTTTCTCTTATTCCTAACGAATAAGAAAATGTCATAAATTAGGTGGAATCTTCTCATCTTCCTCCTAAATGTCAAAAATTGGTCAACTGTGTCCAATCAGCTACTAGAGTCAGCATCAAAATGTAGCAACATTAGCTACATCTTGATGTAGCTAATGTTGTAACAAAGCAGTTAGTTGTTTGGGCTATGCATCCCAGGTTGGGTTTGAAATATTGAATTATACCTCAATTATTTTATTTTAAAAAAAACCTTTGAACATGTTTAGTTAATGAACTGCAAGGTCAAGTTTTTCCTCTCAAAAAAAACCAAAAAAACAAAAATGCTCGTTTGTTTCTGCTCCAACGCATCGATAGTTATGAAATCCAATCATTTTTTTTTCTCATAGATGAAATCAAATAACTCTGTGTTGTGCCAAGATACCTCAAAGTCTGTTTTTGCTGTCCTGCCTCATGGTCTCCTCATATTGTTTGTCTGAGTATAACATAAAGTTGAACATAATTCAGTTTCAGTAATTTCGCCCAGGTGATCAATAGAATAAAGACAAGTGGGAGTCTGACTTGTTGCGGCTTCTGAACCCATCTGTTGATTTATGTTCTGGAGCTACAGTGACTCATTGCGTCTCTCTGTTCTGACTTGTTCCTGCAGCACAGTGACTTCATCTGTAACATGTTCCCACCATGCCCGTCTGCATCACAGAGGCTGGAGGGCTTTCAGGCTGAATGCTAAACCTTGTTATTATTGTATCATTCAATCCATTCATCCACCTGATGACAGCGTGAGAGATTACAAAAGAGCAGCTGAGGTATAATACCCTCAACCTCTTCCCTCCTGACTGTGATCCCTCTTCCTCTTCTGTTGCTCTTCAACATGTGCAGACAGAGCAAAAGGCTTTATATGGCTGCTGGCAGTTCTTATCCATCATGTGTGTATGGATGTGTTATGAAACAAATCTGCCAAGTAACCAATTTTGCTCCGACGACACAGCGAGGCTCTGAAGAACTGTCAGACTGCTGTCTTGTCTTTGTTTCCTTACTGTCCGAATAAACATGAACAATAGAGTCACCTGCTGGGGGAGTAATAAGAAGGCTGGTGGCCAGATGTGAAAAGTATGTTGAGGAAGGAACACCAAGAGACAATAAGCAATAAAAATGATGGCAAATAAACAAGTAAGAAGGAAGACAATGTTGAACAAACTGCTGCCAGCCTTGGCTCGTCTCTGACCAGAACACAGGATGATGATCAACATGACATGAGCAACTGAAAAGGCAAAAGCAGAGAATTGGACATATTCACTTGCATGATGTCCAAAAGCATTCGCAGTGTGTTCAGAAAGATGAGAAGACATTTGTCGTGCACAAATGACACAATGATTTGAAGATGGAACGAGCACTGAACAAGTTTTGAGCATTTCAGTTCTGACCTGAGAAACGCACCAAAGTGACTGCTCAACCTCCCCCCTCAACTTAAAGGACCTTTGCTTTGACTTGAAACAATGAAGTTTCAATGCTGCATTCGTATCCTGACATCTGATGTCATAGCTCAAGCTTCACCAGGGATCCTGTACCGACTGTGGCACAGGACTAGAGCACAACTCACATAAGCAGGTGTTAGTACTTGACATGGCTGTCACAGGTTTGATTCCTAGCCTGATGACCTTTGCCGAATGTCTTCCCCATCTTTTATTACTCACTTTCCTGTCTAACTCCTCTTAAATAAAGGCCACTAGAGCCAAAAAAAAAAACTTTAAAAAATATACTTTATTAGTTTACTTCTTCATTTGAAGTAAACTAAATTATTTCAGTAACACTTAATAATAAATTAAATTGGATAAACTTAATTGGATTTCTTGTTACCAATTGAAGCAATTAAATTAAGTTGGTTAAACTATTTTCTTATTTCAGTGTAACTTTCTTAGTATTTAATGAAAGTACCAAAAAATAAACCATAGAAAGCAAATGAAGACATCAACCTCTGACCTGCAGTGTGAGGCATTTTCATATTTGACTTCATCCTCAAGTATGTTGTGACTTTCTGCCACCTCAAACTGAGGAACGCAGCTTCAAATAAACTCAAACAGACGGTCACTTCCTGATCTTACCTCATAATTCGTATAAATTAATTTTAATCGTTAACTGAATTCTGCTCTTAAAAGCTGGATGTGTCCTTCCAGATAAATCACTGCTCCTAATCTGGTGTGGACTGTACTGACGTCCATGGCTTGGCTCATGGGAACTTTATCAACCATTATTTGAGGAAACGCTTAGTGCGTGTCCGTTCTTGCTCCTGGTTTTGGTTTGCAAAGGAAGAATACAGAAAAGCCAAAGAAGTTTGTTTAAAGTCACTGCAATGGCAACATCAGCACATATGAGCTCTGTATGCTAAGCCCCGTTTTGGAAAACAAGGTTAAAATCTCCATCTCTATGCAATAATTACATGGTACAAGAAAGAGAAACAAAGAATAATTTTGTGGGGAAAAAAAGGCAGCTGAAGAAAGTTAAAATACCTTTAACATCTTTGATTGAAATTGCCATTTTAGAGATTTATCATTTAAATTTAGTAGGTTTCGGATGCTGCCAAGCATGACAAAATACCTCAGCCATAACTATGAGAGAATATGCAAGGTGAGAGCATAGTGAAATAAAAATAATTCTAATAATTCTATAATTCTCAATTTAAAAAAAAAATCTAAACTTGCACTAATGAACGCTTTCTTCATGAAATCAGTCTGAGCTGATGTAGTTTTGATCTATTACATCCGGCTGAAGGTTGTGAGTTTGATTCCTAGCAATTTAAAACTGGCAAAAACCCAAAAACAAACTGAAACTCAAAGACTTGTTTTCAAAAATTTAAAGTTTCATGTTGTCATTACAGCCTATGATGGGAAATCATGTTTGCTGTACAAAAACAACTCAAGATAGAGATCAAGAGATTGACTTTATGAAATCAATACTGTATCTGTAGCATCAACATAGAATCACCATATGATCTAAATGATTTCCAAATTAGTACCACAATCACTTTGATTTTTATTGCGAAAAAACACAAGACAATCGTGACATCCTGGAAGGACTGAAAAGATGTTTAATATTAATTAATTTTAAGAATCCATTGATATTTTAATCAATACATCCCATCACAACCGACCCTTTAAGAGGATTCATGATCTTGATTTGGCCCAAAACAAAAAGGAGTTTGACACTCCTGCTCTATGGTTACATATTAGAGGTGTGCCGATCGATCGACTGCCGATCATAATTGGTTGATTTCTGTGAAAAAGTGTATGATAAGAGATCGCCAGTCACAGTCTCTTGTTGCCGATCACCTGCATCTCATTTGCAGCCTGCATGTGCAGCTGATCTCCTCTTTCCTTCACACTGCGCAAGAACCCTTCAGTGTAAATTACCTTGAGAAATAATGAGATCTGGTTATATATAAAAACAGTCTTCAATGCCGAAAAATGATCAAATGTTAGAAGCCATACATGTCATTAAAAAGGATGCTCTGATCAGATTTTTTGCTGCCGATTCCGATACCGATCACCCCTGAGGCCGATTTCTGCTGATCACCGATCTTTGCCGATCTCCTGAATTGACTGTTAATTTTTCCCTTTAGGTAGAAATGATACTAAGTGATCTGGCAAAATTTATAATTATCTTAATTAAATTCACCTAATTTAGACATAAACATGCAAAATACTTGCAGGCACAATACAGCAGCTATTCAGTCAAAAGGACAACTGAAAAACCTGCAATCAGTAAAATAATATTTAATAGTAAGGCTCTCAGTGCCACAAATTATTAGTCAAATAAATCTATATCAAATAATGTCAAGTAATAAAGGAGACATTCATTCAAAGTCAAATGCGGGTTGCATCAAAATAAACAATCCTTCCTGATAGCTTGGCTAGCTGATTAAGGCTGGTTCTGATTGGCTGTTTCTGACCGAGCGGAGTAATTCTGCAGAACACAGGAGGAGGCAGAGGAGATCGATTATTTTTTTTCAGAGATGATCTGTCTTATGTTAGGACGACGAAAGTTTTAATCCATATCTAAAATATTTTCTTTTTTTAAGTTACGTGCTGCAGCTTTAAGCAGAGGTTCGGTGTGAGAGTTCACTGCAGGTGGAGCAGAAACGGCTCTCCGTCTGTGAAATATTACTACCAGTAGCGGTAGCGGCGGTTCAACAACGAGAACCGCGGCCACAGCTCGAAGACTTAAATTATTTTTCGGTTTATTTGTTTAGCTTTCTGACCGTGATGCTAATCCGGGTGAGTGTTGGTAGTTGAGCGCTGCTTTACCTGCCGTTCCGGATGTCCTTTTGTACCTGCATTAAGCCTCGATGTAGCCGAACTCCATCAAGTGCTTGTTTTTTAAATGTCATATTATATTCGTTTTGTTGATGCATTTTGACGTGATTCACTCCCGAAGTAATTTTCCGCCGCAACACGCAAATGTCCCGATTCACTCAGAGCGTTATAGTTCCACACGACAGGATTTGTTGCTACGCGTTTGTGCAGTGTGAAGGTAAAAGGAGATAAGCTGCACACGCAGGCTGCGAAGTGAGATAAGTGTGATCGGTAACAAGAGACCATGATCGGCGATCACCGATCATACACTTATTCACGGAAATCAGCCGATTATGATCGGTGGCCGATCGATCGGCACACCTCAATAGAGAGCGTTACATTCACCGTCCAGCCCTGGGCCACACTTAGCTCACCTTAGAGATGTAACCAAGTGAGGCAAAGATTGTAGCGTGAGTTTAACTTTTATTCTTTGCAATCTGTATCCTTTCTAAAGAGTAGTCTAATCAGTTATGGCGGCAGTCATACATAAACATGGTTATGTAAGCTGCAGCGTGTGAGTGTAAGCAGATAAAAGAGGACAAAAGAGATAGAGGAAAAGCCAGAATCCATAACATTACATTATTGAGGGTAAAAGCAACATACAAAGTGATATGTGTACAGGTGAAGCAATGTGAAATGATTGTGGAATTTACAGCACAACGAATACTGTGGATATAAACTTACATTTAGTACGTTTCCCAGCAGTCTTTTTGCATATTTTATTAAAAGTATTGAAACACTTACATTAGTGAATGCCCTTTTTGTACTGAAAATGAAAATGAAAATGAAGTCGTGTGAAGTCTCCTTTTGGCGTGTTTGAACGCAGACGTAGCATTTTCACATAAAGCCACTAGGACGTTTTGATGTCTGGAACGTCAGTAGTTCTTCTTCTCTCCAGACTCACCGCTCAGAGGAGCATTGAGGATGCTGAAGAAGTGGAGCGGGAACGTCGCCGAAAGGCTCGAGAGTCTTTACGCCGACGGAACAGCGGCTCAACACCGGAAGACTCGTCACCAGAGAGCGAGGCACCAGAGGAGAGGAACACGTGAGCACACATAACAAAACCGGCTGTCTTCTTCATACTGCATTTGATTCATGTTATAAGAGACGGCCAAGTTTGACTTCCAACTTCCACTTTGATAGATTATTAATCAGACTGCAGACTTCTCTAGCAAACAAATGGTTATATCAATCAAATCAAACTGACGTCACAGTAACAAAGTTAGATGGGGCCTATATAATAAAGCCCTTGAAACATAATTCTAGGAGTCATGAAGTAGCCTTTACTCCTGCCCACTCTCTCAAAACTTAGTGTAAAATATGTCATTCAACATACTGTCAAAAATGAGTTTCTTCTCAGTTTGCACCTGTTATTGTAATGCAAACTGAGATAAGTGAAGGGAATGCTGATGCTCACTGAACTGAATCAGTTTTTATCCACTTCACTGTTTTATACATTTTGTTTTTGCACAATTTCAACATTTTGATGTTTTGCATTTACAATTTGCCTAGAGAATGTCAATGTTTCAATTAAGGTTAAATTTGAAATATAATATTTTATTTTCTATGTTCTGATGAGCCACTGCCTCTTTGCATGGTCCCTGCATTAGAGACTCCAGGAGGAGCTCTGCTGAAAGGAAGCTGTTACTTCTCCCTATCTGAAACAGTCAGATTAGATTTAATCAATATTGGATATTGATTAGGATGTCTCCTGGCTGAGTTTTCCTTTTTTATGTAGTTTTTCAAATATTTTCCCTTGGGTGTGTTGCGAGGAACAGATCCAGACCTCTCTGGGTAACTTTCATTAATACATTATTCGTTAAATGTTTAACTTCGCTGCTTTGTTTGTTATGTATAACATGCATAAACTGAGACGATTTTCTGTAAACTGTAAAACCACTGAATCATTGTAATAAATATTTATTCATATTTATTCGGGGGTTTGGCGGACTCAGCCTCATTGAGGAATTTTTCTGAAATCCTGCTTTCAGACTGAAAATTCCTGCTCTTGGATTATGGCAGAAAAAATCCTCAATAGAATCTGGAAATTCAAACTTTTTGGAACTGCATTGCTAACAAGGACATTTAATCTGTCTCTTTATATTGTCATAGCAACCTGACTTAGTCAGAATACATCCAGGTGAAAAATTTAATGAACTGCAGAAAACTGCAGCACACAAACAGGCTGCTGGATTGCAACAAAAATGTTAAGAGTTTCACTGAAAACCAAACAGGACTTATAAGAACAAGATATGTATATACATGTGTACACTCAATAGTTTTCCTCTTTTTTAAAAGTATTTTTCAGTCACACAGTGGCATTTTATAGCATAATCAAATAACTATATTACCCTCCGTTGTTATAAAAGTGATAAAAGTGGTGTATATATTTCAAATATGACTTAAAAGACAATTTAATTCCATATTTAGCACCTTGAAATCCACAACAAACAGAAAGAATGAGACAGTGTCCTACCCGACATCTGTGGAACCATCTAATGTCAAAAAGTCTTAGCTGTTTTACCTTCTTTTACTGATAACTTAAGAACAAGTGCTTTCATTGAGAGAAGCAGCAAACCGTCTCTCTCCCCAGCACCGTGATAATGATCTGAAGAGCGACATGCAGCTGCTTTCTCATTACATAGCATGCAAAGAATGTCTCAAGAGAAAAAGCATCACCATGCCACAGCCTGTGGTGTCTCAGGAGACCTGAAATTTAAGGCCTGTAAATTACTGCTTTCACCTCCAACACCTCCTCTGTCTCATGGCAGGCTCAGCTGGCCTGAAATTGTGGTGATTCAACATTAGGTAACTCTGCCACTGCAAGCCTGTCATTTCCATACCTCTTGTATAGATGCAGCAGTGATGTAATGCTGCCTTTTAATTTGTGGTTAGATGGGAGATTTTGTAATTTGCTTTTTGTGGTGATTCAATAATTAGTCTGTGATCATTTCTGGTGTAATAAGCATCTGCTGGAATGACAGCTTACAGTTACTCCACTGGCTAAATGAGAAGCCAGAGAAAGGAAACACTTCAGAGACCTCAAAGCAGTTTTAGTGACTCAAACAGAATTGCTGGCATTATAGTTTTGCTACTTTATCAGGAATCAAGCAGAGACTTTAGGGTTCTACTGGGTGATCAAGCGATCTAATCATCTGTGGAATGTTAGTAAAATTCTCCTGTCACCCCCCGGAGACTCAGAACACATTTTCACCAGGAAACAGATTAAACTGATTAAAGGTGGCAGATTAAGACTTCATACCATCTTGCATGTAACAGTTGCAGTTTGGTAGCTCTTGGACAGCTCTCATTCAAGCCAGAAGTACCATAAAGTGCTAACTTATTTGACTTTTTATTCAAAAAGTTTCCAACTCTTCCTAGAATCTCTGAATCCATCCGTTTTGCTGAACCCTGTGACCTTTTTGTGGAAGAAGGACCCATGTCCTTTAGAGTGCATTGTTTCAGTGTACTGCTAAAATGCAAAATCACTGACCAATAACTATTACTTAACAATACAACGTTCTGGCACTAAAATCAGCTAATACTCTTAGATATATGAATATTTAGATGTATTCCAGGGAGCTTGTTCATATTTACTATTAAGAATGTAGTAATAGTTCTTACAAAAGCTTTGAGAAAAAGGTCTGACTAATAACTCAAAGCCTCCCTGTTAACAGTGTTTCTGAATGTGTTACAAGTATTCTGAGTCATAAACAAATCTATGCAAAACTTTCTCATTAGTCTGCTGATGTTGAAAAAAACTCAATCTCATAATTGTTGTATAATAAGAAGCACAGTTGAAATTACACGCGAACAAGTCATTAAGAAACATTATGGCATGATCCTCCAACTACTTCATGTTATCTTCTTTGTGAACCACAACATTGTTGATCATGTGACCAGTGTGATGCGAAAAAAGTATTTTCATTACAGTTTTGCTAAATGAACCAGTTTTGATACAGCCGAAAAACCATGTCATCCTACCTCCAAAACTGTTTACCAAAAAACAAGATTTTTTTTGTTGTTGTTGT
>NW_006800163.1:396721-426247 GCF_000485575.1 Poecilia formosa | reverse complement strand
CATTCTTACAACAACTCTAGTTAATATAGTTACTTGATTGTGCTATAAAATGACACTATATGTCTTAAAAACACATAACACTGCCCCTTTAAGAGGTACATGGTGATAAGTGTGCCACCCAAATAGTTGAACCATATTTATATGACTGCCTCTTGTTACTTCAGGTATGATCGTGAACTGAAACCCAGCAGTTCCCCTTCTCTTGAGGAGGATGAGGGTTTTAGTGACTGGACTCAGCGCAGAGAAAAACAAAGACGACAGCGACTGCAGGAGCTCAGTCAGGATGGAGAAGAAGAGGAAGAAGAAGAAAATGTCTTTATGAAGAACAATGTAGCCAAAAAGGCTGCTCACGCTGCTTTGACGCTGTTCAGTCCAGTTCAAAGACAAGATCAGGAAGATGCTGACAACATCAGGATGGAGGCAGAGTGGAGGAACGATTACGAGGAAGAGGTCAGGAGAGCGAAGGAGAGGGAGGGAATGAAGAAGAACAAACTGCTGCTTTCCACAAAACAAGAGACTCAAAGGCCAAATATAGAGGTAAGAGTTTTGTATTAAACATTAAAGTGTTTGGTTCATTAGTCACAAGGATTTCTGAAGTTGCTAAGACATTTTTTTCTGTTTCTATTTTTTTGTGTGATAATGTCAGTAATCCTGCCAGCATGCCTAGGTGGGCCCCATATGGGGTAAAGGAGGGCAGACATATGGGTCCCATATGGGTTTGCCCGCGGGTTCCACGGTGGCCCCACATGGGTTTGCCCATGTAGGGCCACAGCCTATGTGGGCCCTACATGGGCAAATCCATGTGGGCCCACCACCATGTAGTTTCATCGTTTACTTTTAAGCAATAAAAAAAATAAAACCATGAAAAAAACACCATCCCGATTGTAACCGCAGCTCTTGGGGTTCCAGGGAGCGGGGTGGTACTGGGCTGGAAGTGCTAATGCAAAACCCATCAGCCGGGCCAAACCGGGTCCAGCTGTGCAGTGCAAAAGGGGCTTTAGTGTCTTCAGCCTGAACAGAAACACAGCTCAACATAGAAACTCTGAAGTCATAGTTAGATAAAAAACAAGACGACCAGCAAAAAGCTCCTTCAATTTCTCTGACAAACAAGATCAAGCTCAAATGTTTTACACATGTGGGCAAATTGTTGGCATGCCTCTATGAAAGAATGGAAAGCCTTCAATGGTCACTGAAATAACTTGAAATAGACAAAAGTAACAATAAATACAATTTGACTAAAATTAACCAATGAAAATCAGACATTGCTGCTAAAAAGAACATTTTGAATTTTAAACGCCAAAAAACAAACAAACTTGAAAACATATTTGATCAAGATTTTTAATGTCTGGTACACACAAAAAAGACTGATATGTTCAAATAGTGTTTTTTTTTTCTAACATTTTACCAACAGGAAGCGAAAAAGAAAGAACTTAAAGTATCCTACATGTCCAAGGTTTTCCTGTGTCAGAAGCCAAAACATAACAGCCAAAAGAGTGGCACAGCTGGCCAGGAAGTGACATCAGTCATGAACCAGAGGAGCAGATCCAGCAGGTGTGTGGTGTGTGTGAGAGAAAATAGTCCAAACATAACACTTTTAATTTATTCGCCATGAAAAAAATAGATTTTTTGGTAACATTTTATTTGAAGGGCTGTTCATAAGTCTGATATGACTCTATTATAAACATGACATAACATCTGTTATGAACAAGAAGACTTTATGAATATCACTGTTGTCATGGAAATGTCATTCTGTGAATAAAGTTTGAACTTTTAATAGACTTTTAATACAACTTTTAGAGCAACTTTGCTTTAAAAGTGTCATTATTTACTGATTGACACTTCCATGACAACAGTCATAAAGTCCTATATGTGCTCAAGAGCCTAAACCAAGATATTTGTATTGTATGCAGACAATCTGTGGAGTCAGAGGAGGCGAAGCCCTTTCTAGAGGCTGAGCAGAGACTGGAGAGGATCCGCCAGAGCCTGCAGGAGAAGGAGAGTCAGGAGCTGGAGCAAATCAGACACAGGCAGTTTGAGGCCGAGCAGGAGCTGCAAGAGCTGAAGAGGAGACGGGAGGAGAGACGGCGAGCTCGTGAGGAAGAGGAACGCCAGAGGGAGGAGGAGGAGAAACAGCACATGGCTGCTGAGGAGGTGAAAGCAGAAATAGTGAAATAAAAACTACAATCCTTTGGCTTTATGTAGATATTTACAGAAGTGGAGGAAATGCATCATCTCTCTGACTATATCAAGTAAAGTCGGAGTTCTTTTGGTAGAGATCAACCAAAAAATGTCACACATTTCAGCAACAAGGCAGTTCAAAGATAGTCAATCTTTCAGTAAATCAGCACAATCAAATTGTGAAACTTTCGGGGTGAATTGAGTTTAGGTTGTGTTTCTGTAAGAAGGAGCAGCTGTTAAAGTAAAACAGTTTTTAAAGTAAAACCAAAAAAGGAAGTTTTCTTTTCAAACTTCCTTTGAAAAGAAAAATAAAGTTTTAGTTTGTTAAAGTTAAGTTTAAAGAAACTGAAAGGTTCTGAGTAGACATTGATTTGTAAACACAACTCCCTCATCACTGTTTGTGATAAACTGCTTTTATATCAGTCAGAATACTTTGGAAATGACGACTTCACTGAGGAACTTTCAGGGAGGAAAATGCTGGCTGTGTTTCTTATGAGACGGTGCTGCAAACATGATGTGATCGAGTGTTTTGGAATTCCATTCAGGAGGAAAGAAGAAAGATGAGGGAAGACATGGAGAGGAGGAGGATGGAAGCAGCAGAAAGGATGAAGAGCCTCAGTACGTCCAGTGCAGAAGGAGAGGAGGCGTTCAGTCCCAAAGTTTCAACACACAAGGTGATAAAAACTGAACAGCATGACTGTGTTTTCATCTACAAAACCTTAAAACGCTTTTATTTTTACTTTGTGCCATGATATTCAGCATTATATAGTCTTATACAACAAAAAGCGCTTAAACAGCATGTTTTCAGAACTGGAAAAATAATAAACTTTAATGGAACTAAGCTCATATCTGTTCAGGATGAGAGAAAAAAAAAGAATGATCTGAATGCATCAGATGACAACTTTATTTTTGTGTCGTTAAATGAAATGAAATTAAAGTTGCATTAAAACCCCATCTGGTAAAATCTGACATTATGTAGCAAGCAGCTTTTAACGAGATACAACCATGTTTATTTCACCTTTATAATTTATCAGTTTAGTTATAGATTTTGCTGCCTGGTTCAGTTAATCCTCAGTTTTAATGTAATAATCAATTACAAAGGACATTAAAAACAACCAAAAACAGAAGCACCAGACCAGGCTTTGTTACTTTACTGACTTTTGTCAAATAAACCTTAGTGAACATACAAAAGAAAAAGGAATGAACATAACTGTGTTCTCTTTGCAGCTGATGGGTTCAGTCTTTTAGCTCTTGTAAGTTGCATGCGTCTGTGTGTGTGTGTGTGTGCGTGTGCGTGTGTGCGTGTGCATGTGTGTGTGTGTGTTTGCAAAACCAGCATGACCTGGCTTCACCTTGGCAGCATGTGATGTTGTTTTGAAGTTCACTGATATTTCCACACATACGTCGCTTTCAAATGTTTAAGACTTTATGAACAGATGAAACCAGACGTCGACATAAACTGAATAAAAAGGCACACTGACCTTTTTGTCTCACTGTGTGAACTTCAATCAGATCAAACTAGAAAAAGAAATACCACATTTATTTTCATTATGCTAAATGCCACACAAATGAGTATTTTAATCGTTTTGTCAATAAACTGTACTAACAGTTTACACCTGCAGTCACCCCTAAGCCTCATGTTTCAGTGATCTTTGCTCTTTAATGCATCAAAATGCCATCGGTTAATTCTTTCATGCAGCAATGTTTTGACTGAAACTTATTCTGATTACAATTAGCTCAATTTTGAAAAGGTACCATATTATCCAGTCCTGCCCTCATCATCAGCCCAGACAGAAGACGAAGCAGCTTTTATTGTCACCATGTTGATCAGGACTGCCTGCAAGACGAGATCCTCTGTGGCTTTCTGCTTGAACAATAAAGTTATTCACTATGAATTACACTGTCACAACTAAGTGTTAAACATGTGAAAGAGTTTGCTGAGCATGTGTAGACCACCATGGACATCTGGGGCTTTGTTTAGGAACTTGACATCTGAAGGCATGATATAAGACCCACACCTTTTTTTCTTTTTCAGATCACAGAGAGAACCAACTCCCTGAACCGCTCACTAAAGAAAAGGTAACTATGTCCTCAGACTTTTTTGTTTAATGAAAAAAAAGTTATTCTTTTTGAAATATTTCATCAAAATTGTTTATGAAATAGTTTAAATGTTTTCAAGATTCTATTCAGAATAAAACAGAATATGACTGCTAGACGCTTGTTCAGGCCACGGTGTCCAAAGTGTGGCTGCTGGGCCGTTTGAGGCCGTAAGGATGATGTTTTGCGATACATAGTCACTGTTCAAGACATTTGGTCAAACTGCAAAGGCGGCTGATGCTGATACGTTACTTTTTAAAGATTGTATGGTTGTGATTTTCACTAACTTGGAGCTTTTAGAGTAAAATAAGTTAAATTTACCTTTAATCCAACTATTTCAATGACCATATTTTATTTCTTTTGATTTTAACAATCATAGTAAATAAGACCAAAAAGAACTTCCAACAAGTAGGCTTCATCGCACCCCTTCAGTTAACTTTCCTAAAGAACAAAGAGTTCTTGTTTCTGACAAAGGCTAAAAATATGCCACCAAAAAATAAATAAATAAATAAATAAAAAACTAACCCCTAAAATGTAAGCCTTTCCTTAATGAACAATCCTTTAAATGCTTTGGATCTATAGCGATTTACAGATTCACACTCCTAACAAAACTCTGACAACTTTACACTGTTCATGTGATGTGTGTTTGGTTCATCGTTGAGGAGATTAAATGAAATATGCAAGAAATGTTCTGTGTTTTTAGTCTGCAAAGCATTTCAATTTGTGGGCTTTTGTTACTTTCAGGTTAATGATTTTGGCTTGAATGCTAAGAGATTTGGACAACACAAGTTAAAGCAGCCAATGAACAAAGATTGCTGCCCTATCGCTAGTCTATAAAGCTAATATTTAGCCTACTGATATTTCTCAAAGAGGCAGCTTTGAAACCATCCCATGTTGGAGAGACAAAACTTTCCACCATGAATTGTTCTCAGAATTAAAGTTAGCAGCCTTGGTCTGAAAACAAGTGTAAGTTGGAAAAACTCTAAAATCACATTAAATCTACTTCAGTTGAAAATGCAGTAATTAGTCATTATGCCTAAAGTTGAATGGCTAATTCCTCAGTTGTTTGTCCTAACTGCTTTATAGCTGCTGATTAACTCTTAGTTGCCTGAAGTTAAGACAGACAAGGCAAGATGAGGAAGAAGGTCGAAGGACACCCCCCACCAACACACATTTTTCAGGATATAATACTCCTAGGTTGTGATTCGTAGCTCTGCTTAACTGAGTCCAGATGTCAGGGACTGTCTTCTCTCCAGTGGTGGGTGAGGGACGGTGGCTCCAGGAAGTCTGCAGAAGGAAATGATCAATTCTGAGGAGCTTTCAAGACAAGGGATCTTTCTATCAGGATGTATAAGTTCAAGATTATTTAACTTCCTTCATAGCTTTTGAGAATTCATGCTTGATATTCTCTAAAGACCAATAACACAACAACACATCATTGAGTGAATCGTGTCCTTTATGAAAATATGGTTCTTAAACCCCTCTGCTTGAGGCAGACCCTTAACCCAGAGTGGATGGTCCACCGTGGGGAGACTCCTTTGGGATTCCCTGACTGTCAGTTGGTACAAAAAAATACATGTGAAGATGCCTTCAGGAAATGTATGGAAATATCTGACCTACGAAGGTAAAACAGCAATTGCTTAGTCTTGACTTTCTGATTTTGTTTAGGAAAAAAAAAGTTTAGTCTCTGGAAGCTCTAAAATGACATATCATGACAGCTTAGTGAAAAATTGCACACAGACAGTTATCCGGTTAACCGTTTGTGGCTTTCATTTTAACAGACATCAGTGTCTTGTGTCTAATTTAGCAACAGTTTCAAGAAGACTCAGCCTCCCTTCCTCCTGACCAGGATCGATGATAAGATGGAGCAGTACACTCACGCTGTGGAGGTCAGTATCCCACACACACTTCCAGCATTGAACAAAATCTACATGTTTATGTTTTACAATAATGTTGGATATACATTTTTTTTTATTCTTTGAATCAAATTTACACAGCAGCTCATTTTGATACAGTTGATATATACTGTATCAAGTATGGCACTGCATAAGAGCCAACCATTAAAAAATAAGGCAGTGCACATAATTTCAAACTATATAGATCTTATTGATCATATCTTTAAAAACATTTAAGTGTGTTTAATGTATGATAACTGAACCACTTCAAGATAATTATACACTATATATGAGACTTCATAAACATAGTCAGGTTATGTACACATTGATAACACAGATTTCCCTGTCAGAAAACCTCCCAGGAGCTGCGGGCGGTGAAGGCATCGCTCACTGACCTTCCCAACTCCCCAGAGGCTGTTTCCTCCAAGAAGAATCTGTTTGAGGCTGGAGAGGCCTGGAGCCCGAACAAAGGAGCAACATGCAGGGTGACACGACACACACAGATTGTTGCTGACAACAATATATAAATATATTTGGCATAAATATATAGAATGAGCATAGACCTCCAACTGGGACTACGCAGACTTTACTCACTCCAGCACCTTATGGTATTTCATTGAAAGAAGCTTAAACTGTAACAACAATGTGATGAAATCATGTAGCAATTTTGAGACTGCAACTTTTTTTAAACCGTCGTATTGCTTGATTATCTGCCTAAAGGCTGATAAGTTCACCAGTTGTATGCAAACTAAGAAAAGTTGGATGATATTTACTTCATATGGCACCAAAATAAATTCATATGTCCCAAGGTACAAAACAGATTGTTGCAACGCACTTCAGAAATGTAGGATTCAAATTTAATTAAAACGATCCAATATTCAGATTCATATCCAATCATACTGTAGTTCAATCATATAAATCAGATTATAAATTATCTGTTGTGTGGTAGTTTTATAACTATCAATCTAAACCCTTCAAAGTGTTTAACAGTCACATTTTAATTTAATTGTTCTCCATGCTGATGTTTGTGCTTGTTTCACGTTCTAGGCAAAAACAGAACATTATGAAAATGATTCAGCGATCATTATAGAGTTTCCTGCACCTAAAATAATTCCAACAGGCTTGCCTTGAAGTCTTGGGTCAGATCTGTTTTTTTTTTTGTTTTTTTAACCTCCTGAGAGAAAGTTTTGAAGATGTCTGCCATTGTGACAATACGTATTGATGAAGAAGGGCAACTTTCAGTTGATTTGACGTTCCAGTTGACAAGTACATCAGAGAAATGTCACACATTGTCTTAAAATAGAAATACATAGTTTTATTTTTTCTAAAATAGCTTCATTATCTGTCTGCTGATTTGGGATCAGCAGAACAGATGGCCTGTGTGTTCTTCAGTCTGTAATGAATGATGACTGTATGATGACTTGATTGTATATATGTAAGATTACTTTGAACAGATTTGCATAATACTAAATATACAGGAGTTTTACTCATATCCACTGTTCACCTCAATCCTGTATCAGATTAAAAAATTTGTAAATAATAAAATCACATTTTTATTTCCTCATTTTCCTTTGTATTGATAACACAATGTAATGGTTGTAAAACTGAAGTCTATGTTGTCTTTACTTTCTGAATCAGGACACTGGTAGTCTGAAAGTGGGCGTGGCCAGCCTGATCACACACTGGGTGAAAGGCCCCTCAGAGCCCAGTAGCAAACAGTCACCATGCCGACCGTCTGTAAGTTCACTTTGAAACTACTGAATTTTTTTTTCTCTTGCATGTGTGTCATATAAAGAACCACAATTTTAATAAACATAATCTCTGGTTTTAAGCATAAGTTCATATTTTTGCAATGACATCTTATTCTGAGTGTAACATCTGATTTGGCAGTGATGTGTTAATTCTTATGATGAAGTGTCTTCTGTCTCTGTCTTTGGCTGTTTGACTTTGAGTACCATTTATATTTTCACTTTTAATCTTTTCTAGCCTATGTTTAGCATTTTTTTTCTCTTTTCTTACCCTCTACTTTCTCTGAACACAAGCAAAACCAATATAAAATTCTTCATTGGCTTGTCTCCTGTATGGCACAACAAGATGACAAGAACACCCTGCCGCTACAGCAGCTAAAGCTAAAGTCTCTCTGCATGAGAACATGCCATCAACATCACGCAAAAAGTTCACCTCATAAAAATGAAGTAAAGCTTGGGCGTCTGTACTAAAGCTCACATTGTTGTCAACAAACTGGAAGATGCAGCATTTTAGATCTGATAACTACTTGGCTAGCTGTGTTAAGATGATAAAACAGGCTTAGCTGCTGCCAGGCTGCGTCCTCCACTCAGGTGAAACCAGGAGGAGGTGTCTGTGTTTTTACACTGAGCAAAGACAAGTAAAAGTGAATTGCCCACTGGTTTTGGAGTGGTTGTTGCTAAAGTGCAATAACCACTCCAACTCCAACTCAAGCAGATTCATTCATCTATCTCTTTGATAGATAAATCTGACATCTTGGATTCGATGCAACATCATCCACACTAGCAGGCTGGTTTTAGCAGATATTTGTATGAAGAATGAAAGACTAACTGTCACATAGCTAATAACTGTCCTGAAGAGGAATGTCAAACTATATGACTGTTGGGTGTGACGAGTCACTTAACACAAAACATTAACTACATTAACTAACCCAATTCTGTCATATCTGTGTATATTTAACTAACATTAACCAACCCAAAACAGTGAAAAGTGACATTCATTTCATTTGAATGTTTCAAACTCATATGATTATGAGTTCCACCAGATGGTGGAGGTAACACAGCAATTTGTTGTTTGTTTACTGTTAATAAGAGGAGGCGGTGGAAGAAATAAACAAAAATGGAAAACAGCCAGCACATTGCTGTTTCTTATCTTTTTATTGTTGGTTGGGCAATCATGTCTGGTTGGTTGGTTGGTTGGTAGTCAGTTCAAACAAACTGAATGTGTCCAGATTTCAAAATCAATGTGTCCACATTTCAAAATCTCAATATCAGCAAATAAATACTTATTGCATAGAGTTGAGTTCTTTTCTCTCGCACACTCAGGTGACACTCAGTGCAGATGGTTGGACTTTCTGAGACTTCCAGTTGCAATTATATGATGGCAGTATTTAATTCAGGGTTATAAAGGAGTGAATGTAATTTGATCTGAATCTGTCCATATGATTGGATTTGACTTGAATCTGGTTTATGGATAAACAGATTCCTTCTCCTCTGTTGTCCCAGTGCTCATCCTTTCAGCTTTGATTTCTAACAGTTCTCTTCTGCTTCTGGATGAGTTTTCTAGGATGTGAGGTCTGGAGGCGTGCTGCAGAAGAAGAACATGTGGGAAATACTTGGAGACCCATCAGGGGGGACCGAACCAAAAGCAAAGGTTTGTAGCAACTGTTTTATTTCCCTGCCAAAACAACAGCTGACCATGGCTGTAAGTCTCTTCATGTCAGAATTACGCAGCATTGTTAGAGTGATGCTAAGTACATCTTTAAATTCTAGAATGTTCTGTGTTCTGTTCTGTATCTTTCTGTGAGTTCTGTGTAGAAGTAAATATGTAGATTAATGTGTGTTTTGCCTGTGTGATTTTTCTACATATGAGGAAAAGTTTAAATATTTTTTCCAAAATAGTGAATTCTTAGAACTTCATGAATTCTAAGATTCATTAAATTATCATAATTTACAAAACCATGCAAAGTTGGCACTTTTAATGGACTTTTAATGCAACTTTTAGAGCAACTTTGCATTAAAAGTGTCCTTATTTACCGAATGACACTTCATGACAACTGTCATAAACATTCATAAAGACTTCTTTATGTTCATGACAGGTGTTATGTCATGTTTAGGACAGTGTCATGTCAGTCTTATGCACACCCCTTCAAATAAAGTGTTAACAAAGTTTATTCACAAAGATAACTCCTAAAGGGACAAAATGTTAGCAGCAGTGAGGAGGACTGTCAGTGAGCCTGACTGACAGAAAGGAGAGACGTTCTCTGTATAATGGATTGAACTGTGCCAACAGCAGGCACTGCATGTTGATACTGTGTGGTAAATAATACAATATTGCATAGTTTCATCATCATGGCACACTTCTCTTAATCCAATCTGGACTGTATGATCATTAATTTATATCAAGTGATTTGTGTTTTTGTGTGTCTTATTTAGTTTTGTGCAGTAATCAATCACAGTCAAAACTAGACCTTATTGATTCATCTCAGAAAGACTTAATCAGTAAATGCTACCTGGTCATAATCTTTTACATTTTTTTAATCTTTGGTCATTTGTCTGATGGAATAAGATACATTACTTTTGTTGTTTCTTTTCTTTGATGTTTGATCAACACTCCTCACCAGTGGGTGGCAGTAATGCTCCATTAAGTTGTTTGTCAACTGTTGTTAAACAGAAGTTGAAGAAGAGCCAGTCACAGACCCTATAAGACAGCATCACCCCTAGCAAAAGGGTCAATCACACCTAGCAACAGGGTCAATCACAGCTCCTCATTCAGATAGCAGTTTTCTGTCGTCTCCTCGCTCAGAGTGGCTCTCAGCAGCTGAATCACTCTGATGTCTATGGACCTGTAGGGAAAACCTTAACCCTACAGGTCAAAAGGTTAATCTGAACAAAAATCAGAGGGATTTCAAAGGAAATAAACTCATTTCTGTTCCATCTCTCCACAGTCAACACCACATGGGAAAAAACAGAAATTTATTGTCACTGGCCATGGAAAATATGAGAAGATCTCTGTAGATGAATGTGGAGACCTCAGCCAAAGCGCCGGTAGGACTTTCATCACAAAGTAGAACAACACAATAAACATAAATAGAGTTGTAATTGTGAGTTTTATTTTTATTTTTTCATGTGTGCATCCTAATCTATTAGAACATGAGACGTGGTGGCAATTAAACATTATTTCAAGGTGTCATCTAGTACATAGATGGTTATTTTTTACACTGCAAAAGTTAAATATGTCAGACAGTTTGGGTTTGACATTCAAATCAAATTCTTTCCCTAAAAAAGAAGATGGAAAATTGGCTTTTGTTGATGAAAATCTTTATTTTGAAAATAATTAGTCTTTATTATCTAGTCTATTAGATAAAATGGAGTGCTATGATAATTAGACTCTTGTCCACCTCCCAAAAAGGTGTTTATCAAGGGGAGATGATGCTTAGTAAAAAAAAAAAAAAAAAATCAACTACAGTCTAGAAGTGCAGAGCTTTCTACCATCCCATCATCCCTCACCATCTAACTAACATCCTGTACAGCACTTTGTCTGCATTTCAATCCTTTTCTCTTACAACTTTGACAACTCACAAAAAAATACCTTATTCTGTATTTTCTCTATTTATTTCTTTATAACCTCTAAAATGTATCTCTTTATAACCTTAGCTTTCCATCTAACGCTAACCTACAGTCGCTTCTGGAGTGCTGTTTTCTGTTTCAGATAAGTGTCTGCCTAATGTTCCAAATAAAAATCACAATGATTACTTAACCAAGTGGTTTGTTTATTACTGATGCCAAATTTGTAATTGTGGAGGTTTATTATTAGTGGATAATGCACTAGTGCCTTCTATTAGCAACATCATTGCTAATATAAACTTTCCCGCTGCTCTCTTCTTTATAATCACACTTCAGAGGATTAAACTGTCACTGAGGTGAGTGTTTTCAAAGAAAAGGGGAAAAAACATGTACAAACTCTACATAAGCATTCATCATTTACTCAGAGGTGTTATGTTGTGGCAAATAATACAATGTGGTAAAAAAAAAAATGTGTTTTTTTATTTTGATTATGGATTAACATATAGTCTAACATTTCTTGATAAATATAAAAATACTGGAAGATTGTACACAAGCAACAACCATGTACATACATATTCAGTGGCTCAGCAGCATCTCTAGTAAATGTGTGATGAAAGAAGAAAGTGGAAATTGTCAGATTACATAAACACTTTAATGTTTTGTGATGTCTGGAGACATTTAAGACAAGTCAGCTTATTTTTGCTAACTTAATAAAAATAAAACCTCTAACACCCGTTAAGCTACCGGCATACTATAATGCATTTGTCAAGTATAAAGTTGGGGTTTAGTTTCCTTCAGCAGTGTTCAGAAGTCTTACGTTAACAGATAAATTAATGTAGAGCTGTACACGATCTCTGCTACCATTAACTTACAGTAAATGTAAGTTTAATCTGTGGGAAACAGATTAAACTGTTTCCCACAGTTTAATCTGGACATTTCACATCAGGCATATTTTAAGAAGCAGCAAACCCTCTGGCCTTCCTGTTAAAGTCTTTTGGTTCCTCTTCTTTACCTTTCCGCCCAATCAGACCCATTTCAAACACAACAGAGATTTTTGATACTGGTCTTGAGGCTGCTTCTTTCAGCTTCTTAGCATCAAACCTGGGGCTGAAAAGCAACACCGGTAGCCTAAACGCAAATGAAGGGACCTCCTTCTGCTCATTGCTTTTCTTCTCATTTTTTTCATCTTCACTTTTGTTTAACTCAATCTGATGCATGATGTTCTCTTTGGAGGAGAACATCTGGAAGAGGACAGCATCCCACATCTTGGTTGCCTTTGGAGTGTCTATGTCTTTGGGTGTAGCTAGCTTCTCATCATGACCACTTGGCTTCTCTTCTACCCTCATCTCTTCACTCTGGTCCTGTTCTTGGATCTCAGCTTGAGAACCTGTCTCTGGGAATTTTGGTTCCTCCTGTTCCACCACCATGTGTTTCTTTAGTCGCAACCACCCGCTCGGTTTTGATTTCATGCCCTTTGACTTTTGCATAACATTAAGAAGAGATGCTGCTGCTGCAGGGGAGTCATTAGTGCCCTTTTTGTCAGATTTATCTGTTGAACATGGTTCTGTGTTGTCTTTTGTATTCCTTTCAGTTAACTCAACAGGCGAAGTAGGATCAGCAGGAAGTGATTTTGAACTTTCATGCTTAATCTGTGTAATAGGTGTCTTTGGTTCTATGATGACAGATTTGTCAGATTTTACATCAGATTTTGCTTTTTCCTCATCAGTCTGGGCCTTCCCTCTACTCAAAAGCTTTTTTACAACCTTCAGGGAATCTTGGTCGCCACTTTTTAGAAGAGGATCTTTTATTTTTGTCAGTGTAGTTTCTGTGGTTTTTTCCTTCTGGTTTTCAGAAGGCACAGCCACCACTTTTGGCATTTCTTGAGTCACTATTGCCGCTTGTTTTGCTGCAACTGAACTCGTTGCTGTACATGGATCTTGTATTGATATTGTTCCTGTTGAGTCAGATAGTGTTGAAACCACAATGACTGGGACTGTGACACTGGAACCAGCCTTTACATGACTCTGGTCCAGCTTTTCTTCACATCTAGAGGTGTCCTGTCTTTCAGGAAGTTTAACCGTTGATTGTTCCTTTACAGTTGCTTTGTGGCTACTCTGTTTTGAAACTTCCTTTTCAACTTTAACCTCATCTTCTGTTGGTATCACTGAGGTTGTAATGCCAAATGCAGGTGAATATGTTTTGATTCCACCGTAAGCAGCATTCTCAGCTGGTGTAAGTCCACGGTAAGCAGACTTTGACTTTTGAGAGTCTGGGGTTTTAGGTCTCTGAAAGGCCACATGTGAAATAGATGATGTTAACGTCTTTTGCTTTTTGTAGCCTGGTGATGTGGTCAAAAGGCGAGAGGCTTCATAAGTTGGAGTTTTTGGCCTTTGATAGGCAGTGGCTACTTGTGTTGCGGACACAGATATAGGAGTTACAGCTCTTTGAGAGCCAACTGCTGAAACCGAGGTCACTTTTCTTGTCAGATCAGACTCTGATTTTGACTTTGTAATACTTTGTTTTATAGAGTTGTCTGCAGGTGTCACATCAGAGTGGACATCCCCATTTAGTAAAATTTCAGGAAGCTCTGTTGTCTTCAGATTAAGAGAGGGCAATGAAGTGCTCACAGTAGAAATCGTTTGGGGTGACCTTGACCTCTCTGGATCCACTGTGATTGGCGACACCGCGAACAAAAGAGGATTGGGTCGTGAGATTTCAAAGACGGGGGTTGCGGCTCGGCTAATGTGGTATGCTGGAGTTTTAGGTCGCCTGGATGACAGAAGCTCATAAGTTGGTGTTTGAACTCTGACCTCAGATGTTGGAGTGGTGGTTTTATGTTCAACTGTTTGAGTTGGTCTTGTTGTTTCTATGTTTGGAGTTGGAATTCCTCGTTTGATTTCTGACACTGGAGTGACTCGCTGGGTTTCTAATGTTGGAGTGACTCTTCTTACTTCAGCCTTTGGGCCAGCTCCTTTTACTTCTGATGTTGGAGTCTTTCTACCAGGATCTACTTCTAATAAAGGAGGCTGCATTGTTGTCGTTGTCACCTTCCCTCCTCTGGTCTCTGATGCTGTGAGCACTTCTTGTTTTGTTTCTGCTAATGTTTTACTTTGAGGTACTATGCTGCCAATAGCAGTTAATCCAGCCGTGTCGTACACTGGAGGTGTCCTGGATGTTTCATAATAAGATGTGCTTGCTGTGTACATCCTAATCTGAGGCACTTCAAACATCGGCTTTGGTGATTTTGAAGGCTCAGTTGCTTTAAATGTTGGACGTGGACTTTTAGATTTTATGAGTGGGGTCAACACCGTAAGAGGCCGAACCACAGGTTGACCCGCTGGTACCGGATGTTGAGTTGCAGCTGAACTTGTGATTTTTGAATGTGGGGTACCGACATAAGGGGTAGGTCTCAAACCAGCTTGGCTTTCAGTAAATGTTTTCAGTTCAGTTGTTTGTATGCTTACCTCGGGCACAAAGGAGTATGGCAGTGATTGCTTTGCTTCTCCTGGAGAGGCTAAGACTTTGGAAACCTGATTTGAAGCAGAACTTAATGACACTTTTGTGTCATGGTGTGAGTACGTGCATGAAGGGGCGGCCACCATGGGAGGCGACATGCTCACTGCTCGACCAAAAGCTGCCCTCTGCGGATAAGGGGACGGCACATGTTGATACAGTGGCCTGACGGTGAACCGTGGGGGTTGCTGGATGCTGTGGAGTCGAGGGAGTGTCTCTGGTGTTTGAGGGGAAGTTGAGTGGTCACTGCGCTCCAGGTCAGCGCTGGCCTCATTTACAGGGGAAAGGCTTGACCGGAAAGGTGTTGCAGACTGTGAAGTCTGGGTGGAGGCCTTTTTCTTTGCAGTCCTTTTGAGGAGTTTCTGTAGACGGACATTGTCTTTTCCAGGCTTGGGCAGCAGTGGTGGAGGGTACTGCTGGGAAAACAGGCCCACCTGGTGGATAGTGCCATAAGCAACAGACATGAATGCTTCTGCACCCTATTGAGACAAAGAGACAAAGCATTCTTAAAACTTTGCCTAAAGTTTCACAATTGTTCATTGTTTTATGTTTTCAAATGCAAGTCATTTAAATGGAAGTGTTAACCGCAAAGCAGCTGGTCAGAGGGGACGGCACATTAAACACATTGTCTTTTTTTAATGCCTATAACATCATCATCTCTTTCCTCTTTTACTAACTTAATCCTGAATACTCTAAAAGTTGGAAGCAGATAAGCTCAGTTTTTCTTTCAAACAGAACTTATCTTCAAAATACATCAGGTTAATAGAAGCTTCACATTTTTAATATCTAATCTTTTTCCTCTGTTCCTTTTGCAGGTTTGTGTTACAGTGATTGCTGAGGAAGCATTTCCTTCCTCTTCTGTTGCCTTTGTGATCTCGCAACACCTTAAATGCTGATGCAGGAACTCTGCAACTGGAAAGTCTCTATTTTTTCTGACCATCTCTAAAGGAAATGCACATACAGCTCCAAACTCAGGCCCAAAAATATATATACCCTTGGCAGATTTAGGCTAAGTAAATTATTTTTTTTATTTTTATTTCATTAAAATCCTGGTATGTTGAAAATGCAAACCTTTCTCAATAAGCAGTGGAAAAAAATCTTTATTCGCACTCACACGTTCCTTAAATTGATTAGTATCTTTTCACATCTTTCCACTGATTTGTTGCAGATATATTCTCCAAGTCTTTAAGCTTGGATGCCCTCCATCATCTTAAGCTCCGCCCAGAGAGTCTCAATCATATTCATGTTGGTATGCTTGCTGCAGCCTACAAAAACCCTAACCCTAAACCCTAACCCTGCTTCCAGTCAGGAGAAAGACTTTCAGAAATCTGTCAGGGGTATGACTGATTTTGGACTCAATCGTACATATTAAAAATTAAAGCCCACACAAATATGTGATGGTCATAGTTGTGTGATCCTCTTTACATCTTCCTATTTTCTGTTTTTACCATTATGAGCCTATCTTAATGTGAGTTATTTTTTTAGTTTTCATCTGTTCAAGATGATCATTTGTAAAACGTTTACAGTTTGAATCATCTCGAGTAAATGGATCACATCGATGTTTGACCTGTTCAGCACTTTTTAGCTTGAGGACAATCAAAACTGCAAAAACTGAGCACCAGCCACAGCTAAAAGCAGACATTAGATGTTACACACTGTACAAAAAGACACAACCATTTTACTGTATGACATTAAATCTGAATAAATGTTTTGTTATTTTGGCCACTTAGGATTACCAAAACTTTTTCTTGTTGATAGATTTCAGAAAAATAATGGGAATATTTATTTTTACAACTTTCTTCTAATTCAGACATTTCTATCCATTTCCTCAGGACTTGGTAGAATAGTTTTTTCAATTGTATAAGTTATGTAATATTGGGCATCCTTCCACAAGCTTCTCATCAAAGTTTACCAGAATTTTATTTTGATTTTTTTTTGTGCTAGAACTATTTTGATTTAGGCATTTTTTAAATAAATTCCTTACATTATTGTGCTTTTAAGCAAAATTCCATGTTATTGTAACTTACTTATGTAACATCACATGAAAATCTAAGTAGGAAGAGAATTGTGGACCAATTTCGCAATGCTGGAGATTGTTCACAGTTTGGGAGCAATCTCCAGATGCATGAGTGTGCCACATTCAAATGTTGAAATAATTATATGTAAGCATAAACACTACATTAATATCCAGCTGTCTGGTCAAAGCAGTGAGAGGGAAGACAGGCCTGTAATGCCACTCAGCCAGGAGGAGGCCATTACTGAGGAGTCAGATTACAGTTTTCAAACTCACTCATGTTTGATAAAACTAAAATGAAACTGTAAAATTGCCATCATTACATTTGGAGTAAAAATGGCAAAATCTGAAATCCTGAGAACAACTAATCAACCATGATGTAAGAGGCTGACACCATGATATCTCTGGCATTTTGGGAGGAAATGATGATCTGCACAAAAAAAAAGTTGGCATCACAAGAAAAGAAGAGTAATTTAAACAATTAACGTCTCACCTCCAGACCAGAGCAAGGAAGTTAAACCTGCAAACAAAATAGTCTTCTAAGTGGACAATGAACCCAGTCATACCAGTTATGTACTGGTTACAAAGTGTGTTAAATACATATATAAAAATAGCCATCTGATACTCCCTCAAACCTTTGACCACCTTTCCAAAGCAGGCTTGCTGAAATGCCAGCAAGCTTGTGGAAGGCCCAAACCGACCCAACTCATACAGTTCAAAAAATTATATAAAAGTAAACATGTAAATGACTGAATTTGAAGAAAGTTACAGAATAATCTCTGACTCATTACTCTGGCATTTATAAACAGTTAATAATGTTGGAAATCCTAATTATCCTAAAACAAATGTTTAGTTTGGTTTAATTTTGGTAAACATTTTGGTTTAGCTATAAAGAACTGCTGTTAACTGGATGTAAGAATCATAAATATTACTCAGTACATAGTTGTGACAATTTGCTTATCGAAATTTGACTTTATGATGATATTTAGCTTAATATTTACACCTTTGAACACTAATGTATGCTTTAGTTGATACATTTCTGCTTCTGTCTCAATATGCTTTTACTTTTATTCCGTTTCAACAAGATTTTTTTGCTTTTATTTTTATGCCACTTTGAAAATATTAAATAAAATCAGTATCTATTCTTCTAATATGTCAACTGTTTTTATTATGCCCATTGTGTCAAACAACTACAACATTCACCATATTAAAACATTCAAATGTTTTAATAACACTTTACAAAATAATTGCTATTTTCCCATGCTTAAAAGTTTCATTAAGAATGTGTTTTGTTTTTTTTTGTTCACGTGTACTATACGGAACATCCTGTAAATATAAGGCCAACACAAACCACCAGTGATCTCAAACTCTGTCCAGTATTCAATGTAAAATCCACTAATTAACAAAATCTGTGTTTTTGAGAAGAAATTGGATTATATTTTCCCCTCAAAGAAAAAGACTTTAAACATAAGTCCCTTTGGTCTGAGGTGACAGTATATGTATACAAATACATATAAATATAGAGCTCTGGAAAAGATATGAAAGCACTTAAAATGATCAGTTTCTCTGATTTTACTTTTTATGTTTGAGTAAAATGAACATTGTTCTTTTATGAATGAAATTCCAAACAAAAATTTTTTCATCTATTTGCAGAAAATGAGAAATGGTCAAAATAAGAAAAAAGATGCAGTGCTTTCAGACCTCAAACAATGCAAATAAAATGAGTTCATATTCATTTAGAAACAACAATACTAATGTTTTAACTCAGGAAGAGTTCAGAAATCAAGATTTGGTGCAATAACAAATGGGGTTCAGTGCAGTGGACTCTTAATTTTTCCAGAGCTGTATATACAGTACTCACAAAAAGTTAGGGATGTTTTGCCATTGAAATTTCTGGAAACATATAGAGTATTGTGATATTACATCACAAAAGTAGAGTATTTAAGCATATTTAAGCACTAGCATGCAATGGTGATTTCCTCATTTCAAACAATGTATTAAAACAAAACAACAGCGGTAGATATGTTACAACAAAATATGTCAAAGTCTTAATAACATGTCATGTGCCCTTGACCATCAATTGTAGCTTGAAGAGCTGTTCATAAATTGACTTATTGAGGCATGGCCTTTCTTCATGAAGGGCGGCCCTCAGATCATTGAGCTTCTGGTGTCCAAAACTACAAGTTATTACAAGGCGACTCAGCTGATCACACAAGGCTTCTGTAGGATTCAGGGCTGTAGAATGTTCTTCTTTGAAGAACCCAAGTGACCAGCAATCACTCTCTTATGATGTGACCTTGAGCATTCTCTTCCATGATGATGAGATTGTTCAACATACAGGGACACCATGACTGAACTAATGATGTTACTCAGGTAGTATGGGTAGTGCAGGGCAGTCCTTTATTGACTGGACACACCAGTCCACACTCTAACACCACCACCCAGGTTCATCTGGTGACAACAGTGGCTGATGCACAGCGCTCTTCTTGATGTTTCCACATCTCTGGCGGCCATAGTTTCTGTTCAGCACTGAAGCCCACTGGTCCAGAGTTCCCCTGCCAGAGTTCTGGGTGGCTCAGCTGATAGACCTCACACACCCTGTGCAGAAGCTAACTGTCAGTTTGCTGTTCAGTAAAAGCCACTATATACAAAACATCTTTTAAAAAATTGTCTCTGGTCAATGCAAGACGATGGCGCCTTTGCCTGATGATGTGCTCAGTTATCTTGCAGGTCGTCTAGCACACAAACCATGCTAATGTAGACGGTTTTCAATGTTCTGACCTGACATTTGGGTGATTCTCAGTTCATCTAAATTTGCTTAGATTTGAGTGGCATTAATCATCCACTTCCTCAGGGCACTCCTCACAATGAAGAGGTCATCTGTGTGGGATGTGGTCAAAGGATGTCCGGTCTTTCTGTATCTCTGTTGCAGCCTGCTGGTGACACTCTAAGCTCAGGGGCCAATTTTGCCAGAGAACATCCTCGACCTTCACAAATGCCACGTTACGTGTTGTCCTGGTCTCATGATGTCAAAATGTGAACAGCACGATGAAGAAGAGCTGTGCTCCTGATGTTCCTGCATTCATGTTAAACACTAGAGAGCCACAGTAGACTTAAAAAAATTTATGTTTGATATTAAATCAGAATTTTATGATGCAGTTTTGATTGATTATTCCAGATGTAGCTTCCCCCATAAACAATGTCTTTGTCACAAGAGTACGATCACCTGCTGGAAAGCAAATGTACAAGTGCATATCCTCTGTACATTTCAATTGTTTTAGCAGTCGGTTCTATCTTGTAATAAATATTTTACATACTGACGTGGGACGTATTATTGGACTGTGACTAACTGCCAATCAGGTGTTTGCTTTTTTTAATTTATAACAGGCTGAAAGTGAACGCTCATTATGCCTTATGATCTCACGCCCCACTGACACTGGATAACACCTTTGAAACGTGACGTCACCGAGGAAAACATGAGGGCCAATTAGGCACGAATGTCCCATGAACATGCAGCTTTGGCACACAACCTGGGAGTTATTATTTTAGGCCTAAGAAATAACACTCTGTATGTGTAACACTGGCAGAACATTGTGTCACCAGTCTTAACCCTGATTTACCAGCTCAGGTTATTAGAGAACCATCCGGGCAGCTTAAGGTTCTAGCATAATTAAGTTCAGTGTTTGTTAGCCTTATCTCACTATGTGTCACCATGGTAATTTATAGGTACAACCTGGTAAATGTTTAGAACTCTCCCAGCTCCCCCTTCTGCACTTAGACGTCAGCCTGACACATGAGACACTCATTCCTCCTTTTAAGGCTCTGCTAGTGTTGGCATTTGTAGTTCTTTTAGGACACAGGTTCAAAAGAGGAAAGTCTAATAATAGCTGTGCAACAAAAAACTCAAACAGAAATTACCTGCTCATGCGCAAGAATTCAGGCTACAGATTTTATGTCAAGCAATAAGTTTAGAGGTAAATGAAAACGACTTACCAGGCGAAGAACTTATTGGTGGAGTTTAAAGCGCTCCAGGCAGGTTTCCCCTGGCAGGACAGGACAGTGTTTTAATTAATGGTAAAGGTGGAAAGTGAGCATTTATTAGAGCTGTTCAATTAAAATTAGAAGTGAATGCTACACTATGTAATAACCTGGACAGATGATCAATAGAAAAATGTGTGCTAAAGCCACAGGGGGGTTGAAACATTGCAATCGTAACCCTGACAGTGCTTCAGTTTTGCAGAGGACAACAAAAGTTACCCTTCCATACACATAAGGTCTCAGCAAGTATCCAACAGCAGCTGCCACTGTAACATAATGCTTTTCCTCTGGTCTGGAAATTAAAAGGTGTAATTGAAGGGAATTGTTACCTGTAGGACTGCTGCTTGGGGGTGGCCGGCCAGCTGCTGCCTGCTTGTCCCAGCCCGGAGTGTCAGAACGGCAGGTTCATGTTGAGACCAACTCGACCCCCCTTCCTACAAATGGAAGGAACGGGTGCCATGGCATTCCAAAAATAAACCTTGAGCGCTGTGGGTTGCTCAGAAGCTGCAGCAACATTGTGACCACAGAGAAAGTTGAGGCGAGACGTAGCCAACAGGCCAACACCCAGTTTTTACAAACACAGAGCTCTGAGTGAGCTTTGAAGGCCACCTAGAGGTCTTTGAGAAAATAAAAATAAACTTTAAACACTACAGATGTTCTTTCAGCTGGGCCATTTTCCAAAAGAAGTTATCTCAAGAATATTACAACAATAATATACAATGTCAGGCTCTTCCAGTTCATTCAATTCCAGTTTAGTCCAGCACTAATCAGTCTAACTCAGTCAGAGTGCTATTCTTTGAAGAGGAGAATTTGGAATAACACATTTTTCCCCAAAACAGTATATCTCAATATTTCAGTTTCCTCAAGGACAGTAAAAAAAAATGCAGACAAATTTAATTAAACGTATGTTTAAATGAAGTAATGTTTTCTCAAGGCACAATTAATCAAGGATCTTGATTTGGAAAGGAGCGAAACAGAGGGAAAGTGATCATAAGTCTAAATTCAGATACTAATTTGACACTGTTTTATATCATCACTAACCTGACGCTGTGTGAGGCAGAATCAGGTTTTATGATACTTTAATCATGACTGGTGTTAAGAAAATAAATTTAAAATAAGCTAGTTTTAAAACTTAACATGTCTTGATTCAAATAGCCTAATTGTAGTTTTAAAATCAGTAATGTATTCTGGCTTTTTGACCTTGATGTTACCTGTAGTTACAGCAGATGGTTTGCTAGGATTGTTTGAACTGCCTTTTGTCTGTGTGGGAAAACAATACAGTAGAAGTTCTATCTTTTCACACTCATCTGTGAAAGGCCGTAAACACAGCAGGAGTTCCTGGCTTTAGAAAGAGGGTCAGAGATAGCTCCTGGTTGGATGAGCAAAGATACGCTTTATTTGAATGAATTAAAGATAAGAATACGCCTTCACTATAAAACTTTCTACACAGAAGTAAAAAATTAGATTTGCTCTTGCAATTCAGTGACGTCTTTGGACATCTTTGCTTTTCTTTTCTTTCCTTCTTTTTTCCATGTCTGTCAGGTAAATGAATGTATGTTTCTGTTGTTCTGCAGTTTCTGTTGTAATTTTATTCGTTGTCTTCTATTGGATTAAACTGCAATTCTGTGACGTCTGCACTCATTGTTGTTTTTGTGTGGCTACACGTGGCCCGCCCGGAGAACCCGGGATCATAAAGGAAGAGAAAGAGCCAAACTTTTTTCCAAAATTAACTAATTCAGAGAAATCTTCCTTAACACCGGCTACAATACACCATTCAAATTACAGTAATAGCAATGATGCTTCTTCCAACTTAAGATTGCTTAAGTGGATTTGACACTTCATCACTGCACTTCAGGTGATGAAGTGCATGTGTAGTGACATGTAGTGCATAACAGGAGTACATGTTTTTCTTTTTGTTTGTTTTTTTAAACTATGTGAGCCACTTTCGGTCTCTTGCCATCTTTGTGTTTAAACACTTCCTGTACCATTAGAAATATTGTCTTCTTCTGAGGTTAGCAAAATAAAAAACCCTGTGACTGATATAATAATCTAAGGCTGACCTGTTAAGAGTCCCATCACCTGCCCAACCCTGGTTCTGATCGCTACCTTAATAAACAAGTAATTGGACTTGTTTGGTGAATAGAATATAACATAGCACCATATTATAACATCTATTTGGCTATTTTGTTCAATTATTTAACTTTTTTTTTGTTTTACTAATTATATACCCAGTAATTAAATCACTAAATAAACAAGGTATTTCATGAGATCTTGTGAGCAAATTCGATGCCTTAAATCGCAAAAATGTCAAATAAAGCAGCAAAAGTTTTCAACCTGAACTTTTGCTGTGACGTTTATCTGGAAAGTGAATGCACGGGATTAAAGAAAGTGAGCATTTTTTTATTATAGCAGATGAGTCAAGGGACATTGCCACCTAAAACTTGTATTTGTTTTCTTAGAAGAATACCTTAGGTGTTTTTGTGAACATTTTTTTGACTCACTTTACATACAGAGGATTTTCACATACTTCACCCAGGAGGTTCAGCGTTGCCCCCCTGGCCAGGCCTTTTCCCCTCCCCAATGTAAAATGCCCTAGATCCGCCACTAGGTGACAGATGTGGTAACTAAGCCAACTTAGAACTAAAATAAGCAGAGTGTCACTGTGTGCAGGAGTTACATCTAGTAACATGTTGGGGAGCGGAAGAGCTCTCCCAGCTGGCAGAGTGGATCAGCAGCCCAGAACCAGGCAGAACCTGCAAACAGTTCTGAGTGAGCAGCAGCAGGTTTCAGATAAACTCCAGCTACTCAGAAAGGAAAAGGAAAGTTTTACATTTAGTCTGGGAGCTGGTTCCACAGGAGACGAGTCTGAAAATTAAAGGACCTGCCTCACATTCTACATTTTGAAAGTCTAGGAGTAAATCTGCAGTCTCAGAGCAAAGTGTTCTGTTAGGAACATATGAACGGATGTCTGATGGAGTTGATCATTAAGGGCTTTATATGAAAGAAGGAGAACCTTAACTTCTATTCTGGATTTATAAGGGAGCCAATAAAGGGAAGCTAAAATAAAAGAAATATGATCTCTCCTTGTAATTGTAATGAGAACTTTCGCTGAAGCATTTTGGATCAGCTGACGGCTTTTAATTGTATCTTATGAACTTTCTAACAGTAAAGAATTACAGCAGCCTAGCCTTGAAGTAACAAATGCATGGAGACGTTTTTCAGCATCACTTCAGGACAAGATGTTTACAGTTTTGTTGATATTCTGAATATGAAAGAAGGAAATTCTCAAAACCTGTTTAATAGAAGATTTCACTGACATGTTTGGGTCAAACACAGACTTTATCACCTTTATTATTGGAGGCCAGTTTAATGTCATCCAGATTCAGTGATTGACGAAGCAGTTTATGTTTCAGAGTCTGCTGCAAAGAGAACAACTTCTGTCTCATTTACATAAACAAACTGGAATCTGTAGGACAAATGAGATTAAATCTCTTCTCCTGATCTCTGCGACATATTTAACACTTTCTATGGGATTATTTTTGATCAGTTGTGTCTAAAGCAACCAAAACAGATACAAGTTCATTATCTGAGGCCAAGAGAATATTATTTGTGACTTTCAACAGAATCATATATAAAATGAGTGCAGAAGTCAAAGGGAATGCTTTAAATAATTTGTTGGGATTGGGTCCAACATCATGGCAAATTAAAAGTTTAGATGAAGCTAATATTTTTGATAAAAAGCAAAAACTGAATCAAGGTAGTCTTTTTAAGTCATTTTTGTTGCCATACAAGTGCAGAATAGATACAGTTTTAGTATCAATTTTAGAAATCCTGAGTGTATTCTTTGATAAGAAGGAGGACTCTTCTGGTTTCCACCAAGTTACCAACCAGAGGCGATGTTTTTCTCTTTCTTAGATCCTTAATTTATATTAAAATAAATTTAATGTTTAATGTGAAATATTTCCATTTTGAAGTGGAGAGGGTTTTTTTTTCATTTCAAATCAGTAATAACTATAGAAAATCAGTCCCAGTTTCACACACCACCACTGCACTATGGCACTGTGTTCCAAAGCAATGACTTGTCAAGTTCTCACATTCTGCCGTCTCCCTCAGTCCATCAGCCTCAATGACAGCTACGAGAGACCACATTTAGTCAGTAAGTATGAAAACCTGCCCTCTTCTTAAAATTTTAGGAAATACTTCACTTGTTAAACTGAACACAAGACTGATGGTGTTGGCATTATTCAAATGTGAAGCATTTCTTCTTGTTTTCTAATCGCCAAGATCCCAGTTTGTTTCCTTATCTCTTTTTCTACTAGGCTTCATTGGCATGAGCGGTAACGCTATGACTCCTGGTCTGAATTCTGTTATTACAGCACCATCTGGTGGAAGGCAAGGTCAACTTCAATGTGAGAAGATCTTACAAAGCCCCACTGTATGCAATAGGCCACTGATGAGTTTCCTGGATGACTCAAGCTGCAGCTCATCAGAAATACAAATCAAATTCTGCTGCTGCTTTCTGTCAGACCTGAATTTATTCAAAAACAACGGTAGGAGAACAGGACCTCTAACGTGATGTCGGCTATGAAGGATGTAAACTACTGTCAAATCAAAATCTCTGCCATCAGTATCACTGTGAGAAACACACAAATGAACATACAATTAAAGAACAACCAATAGAGAACAACCAATAGAGAAGAACAACCTATTGTTCTTGAAAACCAAGAACAATAGGTTGTTCTTGGTTTTCAATCAAAATGGTTTTCAATCTCACCATTTTGATTGAAATTTTGGTCTAAACAAATCTTCTGAATGTTCTTATTTTTCCATGTAAACTGTACACTGTGCTTGTCTGGATTTGTTTCTGAAGCACCACCTGCTGTTCTCCCTGATGATCAGCGCCCATCTCCCGCTTCGATGAAATTTGCTTGCCTAATGCAGCGACACCAGAATAGCATCCTGCAGGCATCTTCTCCATTGCTCTCACCAAACTAGAACCTCCCTCCTTAGCATTCGAGCCTTCCATCTCCTTATTGAGCACTTGTGTAGGGCGTGGGTGCACACTGAAGATGTGGATCCTGCCCCATGACAGGGACGGACGTGTCTTCAAGCCCGACCTCTGTCCAATAGGGAGGTTGAACGGATCAAGTGTCACTATAACAGAAGGACATAATCACGGTGGTAAGTTTGCAGAACCTTACAGCCTGTCTTGGCCAACAGGGAGCTCTCTTCATTCAGCTTTTCTGAGGTAAGGCAGAACAGGAGTGACTGCATGTGTGGATGATGGTGGGAGCTCAGCTGCAATGTCTCTAAACATCACCTAAAGTCAGGTGCAAACTGAGTCCATGTGTCTTAAAATCACTGTCACCACCAGTTGAGGCATCTACAAAATCAGAGCTATAGCTACTGGAAGACATGTTTGTGTTTGAGCTCTAAAAAGCAAATATCTGATGTGTTTCTGCTTGCCAGAAGAACTGATGATCAATGGGCTCACTGTACTGATGTACATCTGTCTGACTTTAGCGTGAGCATAAAATATACTGTTTGTTTAGCACTTCTTCTAATGGAGACACAATGCAAGCAGATTAATCTCAGTTTCTTGTCAGATGTGCAGCTAGACTTTGTTGTAGTTTTTGTGTTGTCATGGCTGGAGTCAGGTTTGACTCAGTGAGATGCTGAAGGGATTTACAGATGGCTCGGAACCTTAGCTCAGATTTTCTCCTTACCTTTAGTAAGCATGCACTTTTTCTCCACTACTGAAGTTTTTATTTGACAATTTTGCATGTGGACAGTGAAATACTGAATACAAGACTGAATGTGTTGGCATTATCCTAATGCCAACACACCTAGTTTACTGACATCACATTAAAATGTGGAAAGAAACTACATCTGTCAAACAGTTCAGGACTTCGTTGTAAATCCCAAGTAAAGCGGCTTCAGTCAACAAGGCGCCTTGAGGATGATTGAAGGAACCATGTGAGAGCAGAAAAAGTCCACATAAGGGAATGATGCTGGAGGAAGTCCAGAGGATGGAATCCAATATTTTACATCATGCAAAGTGAAACCAAATCTGAGATCTGTGCAGCTGTCATTGGGATAAAGTGGTGATGTCAGGAGGTTTTCACGGTGGCTAAAGAGATTTATAACGTAGACAAATAACCAAAAATTCCATCAGGCAATGGATTTAATGATGAGTAAAGTCGGGTACTGGGTGTTTGTTGGTGGATTTTAATGGCACTGTACCGAGTCAGCTGACATGCTCCCAGATAAAATGCTGAAACAGATTTAGAATGTGGAAAAATTGATGCTGAGTGGATACTAGCCCCATTATTGGCAAAAAGACAAAATCATCTTTAACACATAAACTGCTGATGGGGGAGGACAGCAGGCTGACCTGTAACACTATCACTGGACCTTTTTGTTCCCTCCACTGCAATATTAATCTCCTGCCATGGTAGTTAAAAACAGACTATTGGCATAAATCTATGTTTAGTCTCCTTCTCATTTATCATGAGAGAAGCAAATTCATGACTGTGGCTCAAATTTCAGTCCAACGTTTTACACCAATTATAAAACCAAGCAGTTCGGATATCATTCCGTTAGAAAGAAGTGTCAAAAAATATTATTGGGGGAAACATTTACAATAAATCAAATGTAATCATTTTGTTTAATTTATTTCTACTAAGGAGGATAGTGTGAAAGTAAACAAGTTGGGGCTCATTTAGGGTGGGGTCTGCTGCACATATTTAAGGCATCTGCTTCTCAACCCTGAACTATAAATACAACAGGAGACACAGTTGCTCCTTAAAGACAGACTTTAAGCTCCTATTTTCTTTGGTTTTAAGGTTTTAAAGTCTACTGCCACCATGTCTGACGCAGAGGAAGTGTAAGTCTTCTCCCATTTCCTCTCAGAAATAAAAATGTTTCATTACATTTGTGAGTATTTTTGATTAAACAAACAAAACAAAACAAAAATCTCAGCTTTTGCTTTAAAGCAGCTTTCATTTCCTCTTGAGAAATTTGCAAAAAAAATAATCTTTACTCTTAAACATATTGCTGTATTCTGTAGTAGTGAGTATTTTTTGATGCTAACTTGTTTTTGTCTTGTGTTTTGCAGTGAGCAGGTCGAGGGTAAGTAGCCACATTTTCTGTACTTAAATGTATCTATATTTATATTTACATTGTATCATTGTATCTGCCCAGGTACAATTGGGAGCTCCATGCTAAATCAAGATGACATTTCTGAACATTCTCTAACTGACTTTCCATTCCCCGTAGAAAGTTAGCACTGGACAGTTTTGTCTGTTTGCAGGTTTGGCTTGACTCGTCCAAATTGAAACTGTGCAGACAGAAATTAAATGTTTTTGTTGCTGTAGTATTCTTGCTGGTTGCAGCAAAAAAAATAAAAGAAAAAAAAAAGAAAGAAAATTGACCATCATGCTGTTTGAAATCCAATTGCCCTGTTTGCAAATATAGTCTTCCAGCTCTGCATGACTATCTGCAGTTGTAGCTGTCCTTCTGAGCTGAGCACATTTCCATCTGAAAAATGATTGTTTTATTCATCTTAAAGCTTCGATCAGCCCAGAATGACTGCTTTGTTTCGCTTAGCATGGATTCCCACTGTGCCCATCATTTACATTTATACTTTATGAAAAATGGGTACCAATGGGATGAAATGATAATATTCTTCTGCTCCTTTCTTTCTCGGATCAAGAATACGATGGTAAGACAGCCGGCAAACTACCAACCGTAACATTAAAAAAAATAACTCATTTATGACCCACTTGTGATTTCTTCCAGATATACTTTATGCAGCATGCTGTTTAACATTAACAGTATTTAAAATTAAAAACATATAAGTGGCAGTGCAGCTACAATCCCATTTCATCCATCAATGGTCTTTTTTTTATTTCTCTTTCCGATGTCTGCTGTCTCACATGCTTTGGCGCCATCTTGTGGAAACTGACCAAATAGCATTATCATTAACTTTCACACGTTCCCTTCCATGTCCAGAACTGAAAACATCCATCTCTTTCCCCCTTCTTCCTCTCCCCCGCTTCTATTAAATCTCTTGCTACCCCCTCACCCATCTACCCCTCCACCCTCCACCCCCCACCTCCATCTCCACGATGATTTGCTGCATGCTGTTTAGCTGTAGAAGTGGAGGTAGTACAGGAGGTAGAGGTTGCCCCTGAGGCGGCCCCTGAGCCAGAGGCACAGCCTGAGCCTGAACCAGAACCAGAACCAGAACCAGTGGTAGAACCAGAGCCAGTGGCAGAACCAGAGCCAGAACCAGAACCAGAGCCACTGATTGACCCTGAAGGTATGTGGCAAGAAGGGGGACGGGGTTATTATTCTATCATCCCTTTCAATGCAAAGACCCCACTAACGTCTTGATGCTGTCTGCACATACTACCTTCCTTTCACCTCTGGACAAACTCAAGCACTCAGCTTTTACGCAGAGCTCAGACAGTGCAGG
>NW_006800163.1:384579-396339 GCF_000485575.1 Poecilia formosa | reverse complement strand
TTTTTTTTTTTTTTTTTTTTTAAAGCTGCAGTATGTGCCTTTTATTAAAAAACAATCACAGATTTTTGTCTCATACCATTCTGCCATGACTTAGTGACAGTTTCAATTAAAATGTAAAACATATATATTTATATAAAATGGTACATTCTGCAGTTTTAATGCTAAAGGCTTAGTTTGCATTGCTCTAAATGGCGGTTCTGTGAAGTATTGGTGATAGTTCCCTTACCTACAGTAGGAACGTGTCGTATCACCATCAGCTGGTTGAGACGTAAATACAGTTTGTGTGTTGGAGGCTAAGAGCTAGTTGGTTGTATGCCTACTGTTTTAGCTGACTTTAGCAATTTACTTTAACTCAAACTGAAAACAGCTGAGCTTTTTATGTGATGGTACCTTGGTTCAGGAAGTGGGGGTGGTTCCACCTGGACAGGTCTGCAGTCCTTCCAGCGCAGGGCAGCACAGAGACACAATGCAACACACCTAATGATGATTTCAGCATGACCAGTTAACCTGCCGGCATGTTTCTGAACTGTAGGAGGAAGCATGAGGACCTGGAGAGAAGCACCTGAGCGTGGGCAGAAGTTGTTCAATCTATGCAGAAGACTCCTGCCCAGATCTAAATGTACCAGGCACCACAATTCACAGTTAGCTTTAACTGATACTTTATTGGTTAAAACCTATTTAGCTTTACCTGATACTTTATTGGTTAAAACCTATTTTCTGGCCCCAGGTTGTTTGTCCTAATTGACAACAGAGCTGCTAATAATACAGAAGGTGACAAAACATTTCCTTAGTGTGTCATTCTTGTAGGTTGACCCAAATGGACCCTGCAGTTGAATCATTGACTGAATGTGACTGATTCAGTTCAATTTTACTCTAATACTTCTCAAAGAGAAGCGTCTTTGAGAATCCTGTGATATCTCTACGTGAATCTGTCATTTAATTTGATTTCATACATAACGTTACTTTACAGTAACAGTAAACACCACTAGCTTTAGCAAAACTGGGTTTAAAAAGATTTAATTTTGTTAAAACCATTTCAAAGGGCAATCATCTAACTTGGTTATAGATCTACTTATTAAGCATAACCTGCTCACAATGAAATGCACACAGAAGGCTTGACTAACATGTTTGTCTTTTATCCTACTGACAGAAATGGACAATGCTTTTAAAATTTCACAAATTTTAACCACATTTATGTATAATATGTGTAAATGTTCCACTTATCTTTATCCAAGAGAAACAGAAGTGTAATGTGGAATAACCAATGCAAACTACCAAGCAACTACCCACTTATTTTCAGGAATTTTATGTTCTGGATAGACGTTTTTTTTGTTTTATTTTCCTTATGTTGAATGGGTTTACCTATTTCAATGTCAGACGTTGCTTTTTTGCGTCTTTATTCGATGCTTGTTGCATGCTGACGTCGTTGAGCTGAAGAGGAAGGTATGTAGAGATAAAAACATTTGATGGATATGAAAGGGATTCTTCTGGTTTTGGTGGGATGTCAAGTGTTCTGGTTTGAGGCTTATTTCTGTCAGTCCAGGAGCACCAACCAGTTGTCAGGGTGCTGGGGTTTAAGACATAAAAATGAAAAGAAAGTGACTTTTTTTGTTTTTGGGAAAAATCAAGAGTGTTATTGGAAAGGGAAAAAGGGTGAAAGAATATGGATTCCTAACACATGCTTTCCTGCACAGCAAACTTGGAGAGGCTTTCAGACCGAAAACAACAACTCAACACTGCACTCCAATATTTATTTATTTATTTATTTATTTATTTATTTATTTATTTATTTATTTATCTAATATGCAGCCAAAGGTCATCAGATATCCGTTAAACTGCTGCCAGTAGGGCTGAATGCACCCTGCAGAAAACAGAGCTCAAGTTTTTCTTCCCTAAAACTCAATTCAACTCCTCCAGATCTGGAAGTCTGGCTACGTTTGCTCTGCAGCTCATCGTATGCATGGTTCAGGGCAACCAGAATATGTCTAAAAGAGAGAAAATGGAGAAATAACTTGTGTTAAATAATTTTGGGGGTCAAGCCAAAAAGAAAATAAAAGTCTAGAAAGAAAGAGAGCAAGAAAGAAAGGAAAAGAGGAAGGAAAAAGTAAAGAAAGAAGCACTAACAGAGAGACTGGTTGTATTAACCGTTCAGTTTTAACTGCCTCTTGATTCTCACACACGTTTTATTTAATCCATGTTTAAAGTTTACACTTCTGCCATATCTGTTTCATTGAATTTTGTTTCATTTCCCTGTTGTGACTCTAACCTTAGCTGTTAATAAGGCGAGTTTCTTATTTTCTTTTTTCACAAATTAATCTCTCATTTAAAATGATTGTGATCTGTGAGCAATACCCAAATGAAGTGCATTATAGTCTGTGCCCCTCCTAACCCAATGACATGTACTCATCCCCTCTTCATTTCTTAACCTGCAGAGGAGAAGCCAAAGTTCAAGTAAGTTTCCTCCTGTGGTCATGTGATCATTGGCCACAAAACAACAATAATAATAAAAAAAGGTCCACATCAGTAGACTGAAACAGTGAATCCCTCTGTTGCAGGCCCAGCGCTCCAAAGATCCCAGATGGTGAGAAAGTGGACTTTGATGTAAGTGAGACTTAAATGAGATTAAGAAGGTTTGTTTTTATTTGTCTGTGATGTTTCCTGCTGAGTGCTGGGTCCATTATTATTATTATTATTATTATTATTATTATTATTATTATTATCATTAACTTATTTCTTTTCCAATGCAGGACATCCAGAAGAAACGTCAGAACAAGGATCTGATGGAGCTGCAGGCCTTGATCGACGCTCACTTTGAGTGCAGGAAGAAGGAGGAGGAGGAGCTGATTGCACTCAAGGAGAGGATTGTGAGTCTGACTCATTGACTTGATTTGATTTAAATCCAAATGTTACATCCAAACAGCCCTGCACAGCAGAGTGAAAATAAGCCTTTTTTGCCATATGTTAAGGAGAGTCAACAATGAAATATTTTCCTTCAATTTTCTTACTCAGTCAGCAAAACAATATATATATTTTAATAACCTGTCAGCAACTGAAGGACAAGAATATTTTAGGTGAAACAACACAACATGGATGACCAGATGCTGTCACTTACTCATCTGAATTTATCAGTGCAGTTGCTTTATTTCTCTGATGTGTTGAAGGTTTGGTGTCGTCGACAGAGAACTGTCCGATCGTTTACAACCTGCTGGACATGAAGGACTTAGTCCTTTCCACTTCAGCACTGCCAAACACTCTCCTCTTGACTTTGCTGAAATCTTACTTTCCTGCTGTCAGTTTTATAGTGTGTGGTTTGCGCTATATGAAGCTTTAAACTGCAAAGACACAAATGTATTTTTGGTCTAGTTTCTACGGTAAATATCTCAGTGCAGTTGAAATAAAACAAAATTAACTCATAAGTAACTTTTCATCAAGCTACATGAGTTTGTTTAAACTTTATATTTTCTTAATATTGATGAAAAAAGTATTACTTACAAAGACAGATTATTTCACTTATAACTTGTGAAAAACATGTTATAAGTGAAAATTATCTGCAACGCAGAAAGTACTTTCTTTTAATAAATATTAATTAATTACTGACATAAAACAAGTTTGCATATCTCGCTGAAAAGTTATTTGTAAGTTAGCTTTGTCTTATTTCAAGCTTACTAAGATATTTGCTCTAGAAACTGGACCCAAATGACTTGGTAAGGTTTAGTATTTTTGCAGTGTAAGTGTTTTGCACGGTCTCCATGACTACGCCCTTCCCAACCCTGCAGGAGAAGCGTCGCGCTGAGAGGGCTGAGCAGCAGAGGGTCCGAGCTGAGAAGGACAAGGAGCGCCAGGCCAGACGTGAGGTCGGTCGACTGATTATGAGGTCACGGCGCCGGTCAGCGACAGTGTGGACTCACTGTGGGTTTATGTGTCGTGAATGCAGGAGGAGAGGCGGATAAGGGAGGAGGCTGATGCCAAGAAGAAGGCTGATGAGGAGGCTAAGAAGAAGTCAGCTCTGTCCAGCATGGGTTCCAACTACAGCAGCCACCTGCAGAGGGTCAGCACACACATGCATGCTCATACCGACGGAGGCAAATGTAGGGTCTTGATCCACTCTCATCTGTATCCACACCAAACAGGCTGACCAGAAGAGAGGAGGAAAGAAAGAGACTGAGAGGGAGAAGAAGAAGAAGATCCTGGCCGCCAGGCGCAAGGCACTCAACATCGACCACCTGAGCGAGGACAAGTTGAAGTATGACTCACTTTCTCTTCCAGGAAGCATCTTTTTGTCGTTTCTTATCTACAAAAAATAATAATAATAATAATAAATCAGAGACCAGTAAAAATGAGAGTTAAAGCTGTTAAACATTATAACCTTCTGCTTCCAAACTAAAAACCATTCTAATGAGCAACAGTCTGATATTTATTCCTGTTTGCTGTCTACTTTTTTACACCAGAAAGTGATTTTTTTTTTTTTTTTAGACTAGCTGTGAGTTGCATGATGACAGCGGTGCTCAGAGTTTGTAAAAAGCTGATTGGTTCTCCTGCAGGGAAAAGATCAATGAACTCAGTGACTGGATGCGTCAGCTGGAGTCTGAGAAGTTCGACCACATGGAGAGACTGAAGCTGCAGAAGTACGAGGTGAGAAGAGCTGATTACTCTGCTGCCTCACACACATCATTTGGACATAACAGACCCCAGTGGTCAAAAAAGGTTATAATAATTACATTTTGTAACTAAAACTGCAAAATGAATGATGCAGGAATTTTTCTAAACACAGATTTTACGTGACGTCTTTATTTTGTTAGTGTTGAAATATTGATTCAACTTAATTCAGTTCATTTACAGCATCAATTCACAAGATCTGATTTATACACAGAAACATTAAATCAATCCTATAAAATATAATAGACAAGTTCAAATTACAAACATTCTAACTGAATCCCAGTTATTATACAGGCATCTAATAGTGGATATATTACATGTGACTATTTATTTGATGTTATTTGTTCAATTTTACTCCATCTGATGCAGAAAAAAGGAAACTAAATCTGATTATTTCTAGTATTTGCTCTGATTTTGTTTTTACTATTTTGAAATTTATTCCTTAAAAAGTTTTTGATATGAAAGAGCTCCAAAACATGAAAATTTAAAGCTTGTGCGTGCGCGTTTGTTTGTAATACCTTGTGGGGACGATTTTCCTGACATATACTACGTTGTGGGGACCAATTGCTCCTTGTGGGGACCGGAGCCTGGTCCCCACAAGGGGAAACCCTGTTTTTGGGTCAGGGGTCAGAGTTAGGGCTAAGGTATGAATTGAGTTTTGGTTAGGGTTAGGGGTAGGTATATGATGGTTAGGGTTAGGAAAAGGGTAAAGGTAAGGTTTAGGCTGTAGAAATGAATGGAAGTCAACAGAAAGTCCCCATAAAGATAGCAACACAAACGTGTGTGTGTGTGTGGGGGTGTGCGTGCGTGCGTGCGTGCGTGCGTGCGTGCATGCAACATCTCCACCTGCTCTGCTGTATGCTCCGTCCTCCATCACCTCATTATTTTCTGAGATTAAAATTCTTTTTAATTTTCTTTTCAGGTTACAAGACTGCGCAAGAGAGTGGAAGAGCTCAGTAAATTGTAAGTCACAAAAATGATGTTGTTCCTGCATGTCAGACAACAGTGAGAGAGACACCACAGTTTCCCAGAATCACTTTGTTACCATGGAGACTAAACCTCCACTCATGAGTTGGCTAAAGAAAGTCAGAGCTGGTGACTGGGGCAGTGTGGATCTGTTGCTGGGGTAGATTTCCTGCAACCTGGAAGTGGAGAGTTTCATTCCAGCGTCTTCGTACGTCACTGTGACCCTGAGTGAGGCACTTCACCCAAAGCTGTGCATCAGTTGTGAATGAGTGAACGTGGATTCAATGTAAAACACTTTGTTTGTAGAACTAGAAAAGGCGTCAGTTGACCTTTGTTGACTCAGCATCAGATTTTTATTGTTTTCTTATGTTAAAGTTGGGGACAGCTCCTTTAGCTGAGATCATCTTTGAGTTTTTGTTGCAGTTTGCAGGTTGTATTAAAGCTGTAATTGGTTTAAAAACAATATTTTTATGTTTGGCCACCCCTCCAAAAACGCGTTAGGTCGCAACTTTTGAGTTTACTTGCGGTTCTCCTTTTGGTGTCAAACTGTTTGGTCATTAGTCATGTATGTTGGCAGGGAATCAGACAGGTCAGTTAGAGCCTGCTGGGAAATCAAGGCGTATAGCTGGAGGTGTTTATAATGAGACTGGTGCTGTAACACCAGTTTATAATGAGAGTGATGCTGTAACATCACACAATTAAAGCCAACAATGGATTTAATTAGACTCTAAGATTAATGTTTTATAATGCTTATATTTTCCTTTTCCCGGTATTTGGCTAACTATAGAATTGAAGGAAAAAACAGGATTTTCAAATTTTTCAAAACATTAAAAGTTGATTGTATGGCATGTTTAAATTTTAGATACTCACATAGCCAATCTGCTTGTGCATAAAAAAGAACACACACACACACACACACACACACACATATATATATAAGAATATATTTTTCTTCACTTTACATATCTGTTCCCCAGTTCACATACTAAACATAGTAAAAACTAAGAGACTTAATAAAAAGGATAACAATTTGCAAAAAAGGTTTGAAGTTTCATATTGTCCAAAACATGCTTCATCTTCTGATGTGTTAACTCTCAAAATTAGGTTTAACCTCAATATAACTATGAATCGACTAATTAGTCAATAAAATATTTCAGCCAATTAATCGATGATTAAATGTGAAAGGAAGGAGTAAAGCCTTCTGTGATTAAATAAATGTATTTACAGCACACTGCTCTCTACCTACAAATGTTCATACATGCTTTAAAATGGTGCCACAAAACTTTGGTGAATCTGTTTGTCTTTATGTTTCACCAACATGGCGTCTTTGGGACAAATAAGACACAAGTTGCTCCTGTTTGGAATTAAAAATGTGAAGCCACAGCTCTGACACGTCTCCCTGTTTTCTGTTTGGAATTACAGCAGCAAGAAAGGTGCTGCAGCCCGCCGCAGAAAGTAGACAGGCTGAACCCACGAGTGCTTGCAAACCAAACTGCCATCACCATGGACACACGCAGGATGAAGCAAATCACACTGTGGAGAAGGTTGCACCTCTGAAGAAACTAGTAACGCTGAGGTCCGCCCTGCGGTTTCTCAGCCATGTCCTGAAGAAACAAGGAGCCTTTAGCCACCGTTTAATAGGAAGAAAACACTACTCAACATGCTTGCCATCACGCCTCCTCACCCTCAACTCTGTGGTTCTCAGTAATTTTGTAAATAAAGTGTGACTCTTCAAGCCATGTCTGTAGTTATCAGAAGCCAATAAAGTTCCGTCTTTTCAGATGTGGAATCTTAAAGTCATCTGTTCAGCTCTTATTTCATTTTTGCCGAGCCGATTCTAGTCTTCGGTCAAAAGCTCCAGTCATTTGGAACATGCTTTTTTACTTTAGTCAGCCTAAATTAAATTATTTTCAAGGGTCTGCAGTGCAAAAGAGCGCAACATATTCAAGTATGTTGCAGTCTTTATATATATATATATAAAGAGTGCAACATTATTTATATATAAAGAATGTTGCTTATAGTCTTAAGAGTGCAACATATTCAAGTATGTTGCACTCATTTGCACTGCAGACCCTTGAAAATAATTTAATTTAGGCGGGGATGTAAAAACTTCAGATCACTCAGATCAAAGAGGATGGGATGTGTCTGAAGAGTATTAAAGCTCAAGAACATCAGAGGTGCTTTGGCCATTCTCAAGAGCTTTTGAGTTACATGATCCATCATCTGTCCTGATCAGAAATAAATATATTACATGGCTCAGCATAGAGAACATTTTCAAATAAAATTTTAAGTCTGTCCTGCTGATTTTTTTAAATTGATGACAATTCTTATGCTTATTTAATATTTCGTATGATGAGATTTCAAGTGTTGTGACTGTAATTTATTCATCAGTAGTTTTAGAGAACAGGAACAGCTGGGTGTGATACAACAACACTTCCAACTTTCTGCTGACAACAGGAAACCAAGTGTCAACTTTGTTCAAAGGCAACATCCACGTTGACTAGGAGTCGTCTGGAACAGACCATGACTCTGGGAACATGGATTGTTTTCAGAGTATTACAGATAAGTGGCCCTAGGAAACCAAAACGTGGTATGTCAGAACCAGTCGAAGTTCTGACTCTCTCTCTCCATCAGACTTTACATTTAAATAACACCTCACTGTTTTCATTAACACGCAAAGAGTTGCTCCTCTAACCAATAAAGCAGAAAAAAAAAAGTTTTATTGAATTTCTCCCAATACAGTCAAATATAGTTTTATTGTAAGCAGGTTTAGCCTGTTACATATGAAACTAGACTTTTATTGTCTAAACAAAAGACTATAAGCAACATTTAGCAGCAGGGAAAGATATGAAGAGTTTATGTTGCCTCTGTTTTCCAAAATCTTTACTTTTATTTCAAATGAAGCCCTAGGCGAAAATTCAACCTGTAAGACTCTTCCGGCATCACCTATCACCGCGCCTTCACCCCAGCCAATCAGGACGCACCACCTCTCTACCTCGATCCAATCAACTGGCGAGAGCTCCTTCAAAAAGGCAAAGCAACTACTTCAGCTGTGTTTCAACCCACCTCCTCCCCGTTTCCACCACCAACCTCCTAGACGCCTCCAGGCAGTGGCGCAACTACACATTATTCAGGTGGATGCGAAAACATAAATTATGGAATTGAGAAACACTGCTCTACAGATTGAAATAGATTAACATGTTTCAAGCTGTTTTGTCCAAAATGGGCTGGTAACATTTTGTCACATTCTAATGTGTTTCAGAGAATTGGACACACATTGATGAGCGATCAAAGCCTTATGACTAAATATCTTATTTTATAACAACTTACCTGAAATCCAAAAAATAGTTTTAAAAGCTTAAAAAAAACTGTACTTTCTCAGTTTTACCAGCAGATGACTCTGTCGACATCCTTCCTTTGTCAAAACCTGCTGGTCTGTGTGTGAGTCAAGTATCACCCATCCAGAGGTAATTATTTTAATCTTTAAGTAAAATGTCTTGAAATGTGATAAAATATCAACGTCAAGCTTTTTGTATAAATAAGCCAGTGGATTTATTTACCTTAAAAATTTCACACAGTTTTCAGCAGTATAAATATAAAGGTGGCAATTTCCTCACAACAACAAACAATACAAACTGGAACATTAAATACAAATGCATGACTTCACATGAAACAAATCAGCTCTTATTTACACGATATGTACAGAAACAAGAACTAAACGAAACTGTATGGTCCTGACTGAGACTTCCGGGTCTGGATTTGACAGGAGTTTAAAACCAAACAATAAAACACAAACAGTAGATTACTTCTCCAACTGCTGCTTGGTCTGTCTCTGTTATTTTGTCAGTAGGTTTTCTCTGAAGAAGTTTTTTTTTGTTTGTTTGTTTTGTTTTGTTTTGTTTGTATTTTCAGATCTACTGGAGCCTTCAGGACTTCAGAAGGAAGGATGAGAGTAGAGGAATGTTACTGGATGGTTTTCAGACTCATTTCATCAAATGAACAAACTAATTCTTTTTTCATATAACTTAAATAGAAAAAAAAAGCCTTTAGGATAATAATATTGAATCCACTCACTTAACCCAAAAAGTGGAATAATCATCTATAGTGAGAAAATAAATTATTCTTATCAGTTTAGCATTTATACGACCAACCTCCTGGAACCAAAGTAGTGACAAGTTTCTACTTAGTTATCTCTTCAACAGGGACAAAACATGTACATATAATAATAATAATAATAATAATAATAATAATAATAATAATAATAATAATAATAATAATAATAATAATAATCGGTTTGGTCTATTCACTTAGTTTTTAGATTTTTTTACTTGGAAAAAAATTTTGAGGTTCATGAAGTTCATGTTATGAAGCTTCCGCGCAAATTCAATCTGGAAGACTCTCTAGCCTCACCTGCCTCATTAATCAGCGCCTCCCTCTCATCACCCTGGACCTATCGGCGCTGGATTAAGCCTCATCATGGCCAATCATCGATCAAGCTCCAGTTGATAAGGACCTTCATCCATGGCCTCCTCCGCTTACCAGCTGCGATCAACCCATCTCAGTCCCATCTCCACCTTTAGCTCCCGGCTCTTCAGGTCACATCCTTCTTCGACCTCCGCCACCAGTATAGGCCCCGGGGGGATTACATTCCTATGCAGCATCAGTAATGTTTATCAAGCTTATCGAAGTCCAGCTCGACGTCCTCGGCCGGGGCCTGAACGCCAAAGCACTTTAATGTTTATTTGTCATAGAACTTTTTAATCGCTTTCTTTCTCTGTCTGAGTCTCTCCAGATTGAATAAAGTTTCAATTAAGACTAGTGAAATATGAAATCACATTAAATACAATTTCAAATCTATTTAACAAAATGTCCACTGTCCTCTGATAAAAACTTTGACAGGTTTAGTTGAGTTAAATTAGTTTTTTCTTCCCGGCAGGAAAGAGCGTTGACATGATGTAGAGGGATGCGTGTCACACTGCTAACAGCTGCCGGAGACTCTTTAAAAGCAGAATAATGAGGCCATTTTGTTACAGTACGTGTTTTCCAGTAATAACTCTACAATAAGGTAGCGTGCTGCATTCCAGCGGGGCTGAGCAGGAGGCTCTATAGGACTTGGTAGGTGAGGTTTGAATCCTGGTTGACGAGGGAGGAGGGGATCTGGGTGGGCTCTCGGGCCTTTCCTGCCTCGCTGAGCGGAGCTGCGGAGGTCGGGGAGCCGTAGTCTTCAGGCCCGGGCTGCAGGCTGCTGCCGTCCGTGGAGATACGCTCCACAATGCTGGACAGGCAGTCCAGACTGGAGACCACTGAGCTGCGACCCCTCTTCGGACCAGCTGCACAGAGATTTTATACAAATACATTTATTGATACTTTTATTAACATTTGCTGTAAATTGATTTGTTGCTCCCCCACACGCGCCCCATGTGCTACAAATAAAGTTACTTGATTTTATTATTATTATTATTATTATTATTATTATTATTATTATTAGGTAATTGGGCTCTTAAATTTCTGACTTTAATGCAAAACATTTTCATTCTGAATTTCCCCCCGATTTAACTTAGTTATAAATGATGCGACTGGAAGTGGTTCAAATTCATAACCAGTTAAATATAATATTCCATAACACTCATTTGATTGATCGAAAGGCTCTGAGAACCGTGTGTCTCACCGTTTAGCGTCTCAGAGAAGAAAGAGCTGCTGTCAAAGCTTCTTGTTCTGCTCGGTCCGTTAAAATCCATCTGGAAGGAAAAGAAAGGCCGCTTACTGACGTCAGACAGCATTTTCACCGGAAAAGTGAAAATGGTCTCCGGAAGTATTTTTCCGGAGACCAGTTTTTACATAAACGTTAGTGTTTGACTTTCTTTAAGTGAAATAAAACAAAACTACCATCTAGTTCGTTGATTGGACGTGTTTCAAAATAAATCACACATCCTGTGCCTATGCTGAAATGTTATTACCAAATCATGTCTCGTTTTTATGTATTTCTGCTGTTGATACATTTTAACACTTAACATCTTAATATATTTCTCCATAAACGTTTAGATTAAAATGCGCATTTGAAAAGAATGGGGAAAAAACAAATATCATTTTAGTTAATTCAGAAAACACCAATCAAAAGAAATGTTCTCAAGTTAATAT
>NW_006800163.1:371990-384518 GCF_000485575.1 Poecilia formosa | reverse complement strand
ATCAGCATACCAGGTGTGTCTGTGTTGTACTGTTTGCTTCATAAATCACAAGAGTGGACTAAAAAATAAACAAAAACGAATAATCGAAAGCAGGTGAATGCAGGTGAACGGGCATTTAAAATGTCAAATACCCGTTTGACATTTTAAGTTAAAAAATAAATAAAATAACGTGTACCACCAATCAAGCACCGGTCATTTTATACTGTTCGTTGAAATTAAAATAGTCTAAAAGGAAGGAAAGTTATGACTGGCCTGGGATGGAATCAGGTCAGCAGTTTGAAAGCTAAAGATCGTCGGTGCGTAAAAGCGCGCCGCGCGTTCCCGGACTCACCATCCCATCGGAGCAGTTGGAACGGGGACTGGACGCGTCCGAGTCCCCGCTGTAATGCTCCAACACCGGGTAGAAGCCTTCCTCCTGGCCGCCGCGCAGGAGCGCCTGCAGAGATTCGATGTAGCTGATGGCGTTCCTCAGAATCTCCACCTTGGGAAGCCTCTGGTTGGGGTTGGCCGTCGTGCAGCGCTTCAACGTCTCGAAGGCGTCGTTCACTTTGCTGAGCCGCCGGCGTTCACGCAGCGTCGCCGCCTTCCGTCTGTCCGCGTTGGTGGTCTTCCGCTTGCAAGCCTTGCAGGCCCACAAAAGGCAGCGGCCCGCCTGGTGGTGCCCGCTGGGGACGCGGACGTGCTCGTCGTCCTCAGCCTCCGGGTGCTGGAGCTGGTGATGCAGGTGGGAGCACGGTGAGGGCGATGATGAAGACGAGGAGGAGGAGGGGGAGCAGGAGTCCTCGGGTTTCAGCGGGACCACATGCACCAACCGCGGATCCAGGTCCTCGAAGAAGTGCATGTCAGTGGTGTTAAAGCAGGGGTCATCATAGAAGTCATCAGCAGAGGGAATGGAGAAGGAAATATCCGACAGCTCCATGAGTGAGTCCAACCCAGAGCAGAGCAGGAGACAGATCCGCCGGAGCAGAAACCAATAGCCCGCTTTCAGTCGATGTGAAGTGTTCAGGCAACAGCGAAGAAGAAGAAAGAAGAAGAAAGAAGAAGAACAAGAAGAAGAAGAAGTGTTGTTTGATTCCTGTTCTCATAGCAGCTGTCAGCCTGGGGTCCCTGCATCTTATACATGGCCCCGCCGCAGCGGGCAGGGTCAGGGTACTGGGGGTCCGCCCGGATTTGACCAATCTGCTGCCAGCAGGAGGGGTTTACAGATTCACGGTAATTAGCTCAGTCCTACAATTAACTCAAGAGGAGATTTAAAAAAAAAAAAAAAAGTGCAGAAGGAGCCAGAAACCCGCAGCCGCACAACACGGAGACAGAAACAGCGCAAATGGTCATACCGGAAACAGCTCTGCATGATTTATTTTGTTTTTCGTTTGATTTTCATTAATGTTGCATCATTTTACAAGACAATCCGTGCAAGAAATGAACCGGATCAAATTTGATCTGGTAAATTATGAAAGAGCAAGTGCAAGATCATTGTTAAAAATTATTCTCATTGTAATTCGATTGTAAAGTTGAGTGTAAATCAAATTAGAATTGGATCAGAGAACTTTTGTCTGTTTGTTAAATGAAATCTGAATTGAATCCATTATGATTGTAAAATGGTTTGAAAAATCATAGGGTAAATATTTGAACCATTATTTATTGTAGTATAAATTTAAACTAATCATAAAAAAATCTTGAAATAATATCAGAAATTATAATAAATACAAGTTATAATGTCGGGCTTTGTGGGAAATAGTTCCTCAATAATCTAAATTGTAAATCTTGTAAAAAGGAAAAGGTGTTTTAGAATATAATAATAATAATAATAATAATAATAATAATAATAATAATTATTATTATTATTATTATCATTAATAGTAATACTAGTAGTAAAAAGTAATATGTGGTCATACTATTTTTGGAAGCAGTCATATGAGTACAAATACAATAAACTTAATGAATTATTTCTCAACCAAACTCTAAAACTTCACTAAACTCTAATACTTCACTCCATCCCAACTCAGAGAAGCTCGTGTTCATATTGGAAACACGTCCACGGAGAATGTAAACGCTACATGAAAAAAAAAACAAACAAACAAACAAAAACATCTAATGTCAGGGCGTATTTTTAGACAGATGAAGCTCCCCTCCCCTTCGGAGGTGGGGTGGAGGGGGTCGTTCTCCTCCGGCTCCCTGCAGCCCACCCCTCAGCTGTGCAGTTTCATCCATAATTCAAAATTTCCACTCACAGTGAACACTGATTTGTTTTTCGTTTTTCTGCGGATGTAGGGAGTTAACCTTCCAAACACGACAGAAACAGCAAAGTTACATATAACTCTGGAAAACTTAAGATATAAGAAAATAATTATCTTAAAAAATGAAGAGCCCACTGCACTGAACCCCACTGAAAACCTCGTTGTTATTGCACCAAATATTGATTTCTGAATTCTTCCTGAGTTCAAACATTAGTATTGTTGTTTCTAAATTAACATGAACTTGTTTTCTTGCATTATTTGAGATCTGAAAGAACTGCATCTTGTTAGTTTAACCATTTCTCATTTTCTGCAAATAAATACTTAACTTTTGATTGGAACCTCAGAGATTTGTTATTAGTTTATAGAATAAAAAAAACAATGCTCATTTTACTCAAACATATACCAATAAAAAGTAAAATCAGAAAAACTAATCTAAGTTGTCTCTAATTTTAAGTTGTCTCTTTTTTTTTCCAGAGCTGTATCCTACCCTGCTAAACATAATTCAAGGAAGTATTAAATATTCTAGTAGTTTGATTTTAAATATTCTACGTAGTTTGATTGTCTCTGCTTTCTACACTCACAATTGGCATATCTCATATTATATTTTCTGCATAAATTAATCACACTTTCAGCTTCTGGATTTCTGAATAAAAATGAATGCACCTGCATTACCTTCCAAACCTAAGCCATACACTGTAAAACATTTAAAGGTGGGTTAACTTGAAGATGAAAATCCACCTGCTGCCTTGAAAATACAATTAAAGTCAACATGAAAATTGTATTGGTTTCTCACTCAGAAATTAAAGTTCATGAAGTTGATTTAGCAAGAAGAAATAAGTCTAAATGGGTTTTTTAAGCTTTAAGTTTGTTAATCTTGAACTGTGAGTTTTAACTTAATGCTGCAGTTTAAACCAAATAATTATTCCACAACATACAAGAAAAAACTGCCCTCTACTTAATCCATAATTAAGTAGATGATTATAGATTAATCATCTAATTATTTTCACTCACAATGTCAAGTTAAAATAACTATTTTACCTTATAATAACCCATTTAACATTTAGAATAATTTAACTTCTGTTTTCAAATTGCACGAACAAAATTTCTGATCTGATAATGAATTTTATTAACATCACAATGAATTCTTCTCAGAAACATTTTGTGTGAACAGGACATTATCCACAAGCTTTGCAAACTGTCAGTTGCATTAAAATAAACACTTGCCTTAATAACACACAAGAGTCAGATCAATATAACACACACAGGATACAAAAATATGCTGCTAAGCACTCTGGGAAATAGTTCCTCCTGTATTTTTCTTCTTTCAGTTTTTTTAACTGCTAAAAATTCTAGTTTATTCAACTCTTGGAGGTATTAAGTCACAAAACTTCAATACATTAATTCCCTATGTAAAGTATGAATATAATAAACACATTTCTAGGAACTCTCTCCATTAAATGTCTTTTTGAGGAGGAATCCTTCAGATTGTAATGAGAGCCTTGGTGGGACTGAGTTCTGCTGCTCTCATTGCTAACTTTAAGTATTTTTCTTATGAGAATGCTAGCATCACATTATTAGCAATATGTACTGGTAACGTCTATATATATCTGCTAGTTGATTGCTGTTATGTACTATTCGTTATAGGTCTGAAACTTTGCTAAATCTATTTTAAATTCAATAGTCAAGTTGGCAAAGCTCAAAATACTTTGGAGCTCAGTCAGATTATCTCCATATTTTGTCTTGTTGACTCATCATTTATGAGTAACAGAAAGAAATATGACATGACTTGTGGTACACAACACTAGAACACGAGAAAGTTAACAGGTGTCAGAGAACTGTGTTGTGCTAATCTCGGGTTTAGCTGACTAATAAAGTTGGGGCAGAGAACGGTCAAAGGCCATGCTGTGACAAACCAACACCACCACCGATTCATCAGCCACCTGGAAACAACATCATCACCGCTCTATCTCTGTGGCAACATTAATCTTTCCACTTTTCTGGAACGATTGGGGGGCAAACTTTAGGTTGTGGTGTGTTTAAATGTACAATCTGACCTGCTTACTTTAAATGACTTAACCTGCTTCCATATCTTTGTTATTTAGATTCAAATTACTAAGTTGGGGGACAACTTGATTATAAAGGAAGAAAGCAAAATAGTTATTTCTTAGTTATTGTTTAGCAATTATCTGATCATTTAGAATAATACAAAAGTGGCTTAAGTCAAAACAAAGACTCTAATATTTGTCTGATTAAACAGTCTCTTAAGTTCAAAGAACCAAAGAACCTTAAATAACAATATTGATTGTCTATGAGCATCAACGGTTCACTGACTAAGCAGCATGAGGCTAAGCTGCTCATGCTATAGTAGCTGTCAGCCACATGCTGCCATTAGATTTAAGAAAATGGGACATCTTAGAACTATCTGATGTAACTCAGCGGTCAAATAAGGGGACAAAATTAGCAATAAAAGAGAAATTCAACTAACATTTAAAACACTCGTTGGAAAGAAGTTTGAACAATCCAAATTCTTTATTAGTTTTAAACACACCAAGCTCTCAGGCCATTTTTTCTGGAACACTTCCAAGTTTTTAATGGAAAAACACATCAGAAATGCAGAATAAAAACACTTACACTGGTCTTCCTAAGATATTATTTCTGCAACCTACTGTGAATAGAGTTCCAATGAACAAGGTGGGCTGAATCGTTCACCTGGCTGCATCTTTGTCAGAAACCAGGAGACAGCTAGCTGCTCGACTTAGAGCTTGGAGTGTGTTTTACGGCAAGAAGACTACAACATGGCGTTTTTAGCTCCACATCAGGCTGGCATAAGTGTCCTGCAATGGTAAAGTGCTGCTTCTCAGCTCAGGTTCTCAAAATAATCAGAATTATTAGTGGCAGCTATGCATGGCTAATACAGGTCAGCTTGAACAGCTGAGGCATCCTGTTGGCTCCTGTCTGGCTATCAGACAGTCATACTCAGCGAAGCTGTGACTCTCAGCTCTGGAGTTCAATAGGCTTTTTCATCTTCTTCTTCAAAGGGGCTAGCAACCAGTTTTGGGTTGCTGGCAGCAATTTTGGGGAACGTGTAATTCCAAGGTTCCTTTTGCAGAATTCTGAATAAAACCAGGATCAAGGTTTAATCCTTCTGCTGTGATTAAGTACTGGATGTACTAACAGTGACATGTATTTTTGGATCCTTTGCTCCTGGGCAGCCTTCCTCCTCTGGCGCACTTTGTCCACTCCAATGTAGCAGAAAGAGATAAGTATTATCCTAGACCTGGGTTATCTAAACAAGGTTGTACATTTAAGGTGCTCTAGTTAACTAGAAAAAAATGTTTACTAGATGAATAAATTCAATAGTCAAGTTGGCAAAGTTTGAAATACTTTGGAGCTCAGTCAGATTCTCTCCATATTTTGTCTTGTCTTACTGTTAAACTAGCAGAGCCCAACATTGAACATTAGGGGATGGAGCAGGATTGAAAACTAAACGTTTGCTAAACTGGGACGTTTTTTTTCAGCTTTTGAGAGCTTTAATCTATAATAGCTCCTAATTTGCTTAGGAGCTATTATTTCAGAAATCAACATCTTCTACCATTATGATAATATGTGATTTTACAGATTCAAATTCAGGTACATATATTACAATTTGATCCTGGTCGTAGTACAATGTAATCAAATGTAGCCTCTTCCTGAGCAAGCAAGCAGCAGCAGCGGGAAGGAATGACTCACTTTTTATAAATGAAATCTCTGTGAGCAGCATCTGCATGCATGTGTGTGTGGTGGTGTTAAACACTCAAGTAACTTTAAACACTCTGCTGAGTATGTCATACAGCAGTTAATGTTATGATGACCACAAAACAGTTCACAGGGACCCTTTACACACTAATGCCACTCAGGTTACGTTTCATGTTTGTGATCTTTTCTATGTCATAGGCTATGTGTGTCCATCTCTCTCTCCTGTTGTGTGTGTGTGTGTGTGTGTATGTGCGTGCGTGTGTGTGTGGTCATGAAGTACCCCAGCTCTCTGTGTGGTCCATCACCCTTTACCCTGCAGACCTTCAGTGTCTGAATCAACACACTCAGTCTCTATGTTCCTGCTGCTGCTCTTCACACATTAAACATCCAAGCATCATCTTCCCACTGAGTGACAGAGTGAAACCAGCTCACAGTGGTTGTCTCAAAGGACCTGCACGTTTCTGTAAGTTTAAGAAAATTATCTTGGCGTCTTGAAAAAGTGAAACGTGAACAATTAGCATATTTTGAATAATTCTTTCTAACCATAATCAGCATGTTGCTTACATCTCATCACCTGAACTCTAATAAGCAATATTGGGGGATCCCTCCATCAACATTACAACATTGCTAATGATGTAAAGTTGATGTAATGATGTAAAGTTAGTTGCATGACTAACTGCAAAAGTATTGAATCTAATGCACAAATATTCACCTTGGAGGGAGGAACAGGGCATTGTTACCTATGAACTTGTGAGGGCAAAATGGGATTGCAAACAAGTTGATAAAAATCAACTGATGAAACTTTATTTATAGAATATGAAGTCAAGTGTGAGAAAGTATAGAGTTAAAAAACAAAATGCATTACACCACTAGAGACGAGCGCAACAAAATCAAAAAGATATAGAGTAAAAAAAAATAAACAAAAAGCAGAAAAAATTTGTCATGAAACAATGCCAACTTATAAGTGATAGAACTCAATTATAGATAAATAGATAAATCAATAGAAAATTTGGGATTTTTCCTCAGGGAAATTGTAGTTCCCGTCTCCAACACAGCACCCATACATCAAATTACTTAAATATTTAAATTAAAGATAGAGGTGGGAGATAATTAGATTTCCTCAGTTACATGTATCTGAATAACTTTGGAAAAAGTGTATTTGTAGGAACAAGCTTACAAAATTACACTTTTTATCAGAGTAATATTATGAAGACATGTTATGCTAACTAACTAATTTCTGGATATTCTGTCCACTTTGTAAAACGTTTAAGTCTAACAGTTAAAAGCCAAAAGTCAAGATGGTAATGAGATACATGTATGTCATCCATGTTACTGCGCTCACCTCCAAGGGTCTTGAGGTGAACAGTGGGATAAACAAAGTTTCAAAAAATAAATTAGAGAGGTAAAATTTCATGAGGGTTCTGGTTTATTTATATTTTGCACAAAAGAATTTTTCTCTAACAGTATCTACAAACTAAACAACGACGGCTGATTGGTGCCCACCCATTGCACATGGCATTGTCAGGTTAACTCCAACGGATCACAGTATGAGGGACCCGGCAGACTTTGACATGGTCAGCAGCTGATAACCTGAGCACAGTTCTAAGACTGAAGCATATAAAAGGCTGCACCCTCCTCTCTGGCTGGCTAACAAGAGTGGCTCCTGGGGGTCCTGCCTTCTCTGTGCTGGTGGTCCACACACTTTAACATTCTTTATTTGTTCAAATGGTGCCGAACGTCATGTGTCTATTTTACAAGCCCAGTATTGACACTTCAACACAAGGTTTCACTAAATTACATGAAGGTATTCTATTGAACTTCAGATCATTTCAAATGGCATGCATGGACCTAACTTAGACCTTAACATCATTTCCTTTGTCATTTATCATGCTGGATTAATTAAGCTGTGAAGATTTGTTGTAAAAGTAAAAAAAAAAAATAGATTTCTGACCAGAAAATTATGCCAAACAATACTTCACTTACCTTATGAGAATTAACCTTTTATTTCGGCGAACAAAAACACAAAACAATATTGACCTACTATTGTAGAACTAAATATTACATGCCTAACTGTAAAAGTATTAAATGTAATGCTTTGAACACTCTGGATGCAGCAATGGCACTGAAGCATTTTACAAAAGCCTAACTTTATTTTTGTTATTTCTCCTCCATTATTCTGCACCTGCCAGCTTTTCATCATGGACAGTTTCTGTACTGATCTTTATTAACCTACATATCCTACAAAATAGGCCAAGTGCTCCCTTGTTCATGTTATTAATACTTTTTCCATTTATTTTCTGTCTTTTATTTTGTCTCAGTAATCTGAAATACATAGTCTATTAATTAATATTTAATTAATAGTTCTACAATCTATTAATGTCTTGACATTTTGCTGGGCAATAGTCTATTTAGGTACAAGTAGAGGTGAATACCTAAAAATTTTACTGAAGTAAGTGTAGCACTGCTTTGACTCAACACAAAGTAAAAATTAGTCAAAAAATAACTCAAGATTAAAACAGTATACTATAAAAAGGCCCCTGAAGTACTGAGTATTTGAATAGTATTCTTAAACCTGATTTGTGACAATGAAGTATTCACACAAGCAAAATATACAAGTATATTTGCTATACTTTGAATAATGAAAAATTAGCAAAAATAAATGACCTCATTTCAAAATAACAAAGTCAGGCAGAAGAAACACCTTCCAAAAATTCAAATTCTCCAAGATAAGCAACTTTTGAGACCAGTATTTACAGCAGGAAACAAATACAGGAACAGCACAAAGTACTTTCAGTGAAAATATCTAACAGGTCAGACTCATCAAATAAGAAATAACATCTGAACAATAAAGCTTGTTTGAAAAACAGATGTCTCAAGGTTTGTGTGGACATGTCTGGTTATTTTTCAGTTAATATATGTTCAGTTACTACATTCAGTGTAGTAACTTGACTTGGATGGAGTATCCAGAAATTGCAGAGTTGAAAATGTTCTTACTTAAGCAGACGTAAAAAGTATGGTGCAGTTAAACAACTGGACTGAGACAAAACAATGGCCCTGGCCTCAGTTTTTGTCTCATAAAGATGTAACGCATTGGGCCGTGAGCCCAAGCGCATGAATTGCATCTACGGGGTAATTTCATTTTCACAAAAAAAAAGAAAGCAGGGTTGGATCAGCAGATTAACTCAAACCTGCTGATTAAAAATAATCAACAGGTTTGATTATTTTTAAGGTGATCAAGGTGTGTATGCAATCACACGTATATAAGTAGCTGCGTAAGGTGAGCCGCATAATTGTGGAGCTTTGGTTCTGATGGAGAACATCGCCAATGGAAGGATTCAGAGGGAGCGTTTGTTCAGAGATCATATTGACCTGCTGGGAAATGTTGATGATAGTTTATTGCTCAGACTGATCATCCTGGATCTCTGAGCAAAACTTAAAGAAGGCGTGCGGTACCGGTACCGGTCCAGCTGCAGCCGTCCTTCAGTCGAGCCGCCCGCTTTGTGAGTGCGTCTTATGGACATAAAGCATCTTTATTCTGTAAATGTACAACTTCTACACACGATTCTACTATTTAGAATAGACGTCCATTTTCCCCACTCAAAGGACTCTCTGACTCTGTCTTAAAATCCTGGCTGAACGCGCTACTGTTCAGACAGACATTTGCACGATCTCTTATTATTATTATTTTTTTTTTGGCTTTTTCTTTTCTTTAAAATGTATTTTTATTTTTGTGAGGTGACTTTATGTGCCCTCAAAGCACCTTTTAAATAAAATATATAATTATTATTGTAAATACTTATACTGCTTCAAACAAGGATGACGCCATTGATTCACGTGGTGGCAGACTTCCGGGTATTTATACTAATTTATATATGTATTTGTGAGTGGCGACAGGGTGGACCAGCAGCTGCGCTCTATTTCCCGCATATTAGGTTTTATAAAGGAAAGGTGCGCGGCCACGTGCGTGCGCACGGCTTTATGCATCCGATTTTTTTTTCTTTCTTTTTTTTTTGTGCGCCGCACTTTTCTAAAAAATTTTTTCTAAAAACACTCCAAGTTTTAGTGTCAAAACTGCGCAGTCTTTTATGCACGAGGCCCCATATTATTTAAGCAATATGTGCGGCAAATGACCAGTAATGAAAAAGTAATTTTATTTTGATTTTATTTTATTTGCAACAGTTAGTCGGCACTGAGCTAGCAGATAAAAACAGGGTTTCATTTATAGAGGATTCCGATTCATTTTAAAAGTGCAGTCACCAAGACAAACGTCATATGGCAAAAAAAAATTAAAAAAAAATCTGATTGATAAAACGATGCGCATATACACCTCATGACTCACAGCTGTACCTCAAAGTTCGGGCATAAGGTCTCAGCCCAGCATCTGCCCTCTGTCCGCCCACGTTCAACCATACAGACGCATTTTATGTTATTGTTTATGTCTGAAAATTATGCACATGCGCACAAGACTGGAGGTCAAAATACTCTTCTTTTATTTGCCATCTATAAAAATATAGCTTTTTGTAATACCGAAAATGCATAATTACTTCAAAACAGTTATATAAATATATATCTGTTGTTACATTTTTCACCTATGGAGGTCGCCAATTTTTCACTTTTGCAATGCATACTGGGTTGATGACACAGGTAGGTCTGTTCTGTACTTGAATCTACAAAGTAAATACAGAAAAAACACTACGGACCTAGGTTACTGTCTCGGTTGCCCAGAGACCGACACTACGCAGCAGTAGCAAGCTGGCATATCAACCCACGTTTTAGAAGCTAAAACTCTTGCAAAAATGCAGACGTATTTTTGCACATTCCAGGCTGAACATTGTCAGTGATTATTATTAATAATTATTATTATTCATAGGGTATAATTCATATTATACCCTATGAATATAGGTAATTAAAAAAATTGTCATGGCACAGTGTTCTGAATGACATCAGACAAAATGGATCATGAGATGAACCCTGCAGATCTGTCAGAACCTAAAGAACCAGACATCATTGTCTATTCATTTCTCAATCATCTCCTGAGGCTGATATAGTAAAGAAAATCTTATGATTGATTCAGCTTCTTATTGTACTTTTAGTCAATGGTTATGGTTTGATTATTTGCTTAGGATGTTGAGTTTATATGATAATTGTTTTCATATATAATACTATTAACCAAAATATTATAAATGGCCATTTAAATAACAAATCATATTGATAGATTAGTAAATACATAAAAGTTTCCTACATCAAAAAGTTTGAGTTCATATTTCTATTTACTCAGTTCATCAGCAAAACATGTTTCTGACATGAAAATGTTGCTTATTTTGTCAATATATGATTTTTGATTAAAATGCAATCAAACGCAATAATTTACAGGCCCTATAATTAACTCAATTTTTTTTTTTTTAATTCAGTTATCTTGTACTGAAGTCCCACCAATATTTTCTTCACCAGGCTACAGCATACCTAGGTGGACCCAATATGGGGAAAGGGAGGGCAGACAATACAGGTCCCATATGGGTTTGTCCGTGGTTTCCATGGTGGCCCCACATGGGTTTGCCCATGTAGGGGCACTGGCTACATGGGCCCTACATGGGCCCTACATGGCGGTGGGCCCACATGGGTTTGCCCACGTAGGCCATGTAGGCAGTGCCCCTACATGGGCAAATGTGAATAATTAAAGACTGAATTTTGATTAAAACATTGTATAAATGTAAAATACAAAACGTGACATTTTTAGTTCTTTTTCCTTCATTTGACATTTCAATTTAATTTCAAACATTATGTCTAGTGTAATTTTATTAATGATGACATGTTCTAACATTCATATTACCATACTATTAAGGAAAACAGCAAAGAAATAACATTTGACATATTGTCTATGATTGGTAATGTAAAGTACAAAATGAAAAAGTCTAGAAAGCTCAGAACATTTATTTTGACTCAATCTGGTTCTTACAGCTTTTTCTTCTCTTTCATCATCAGGACCCCACACTGCTCTCTAGCTCACAGACACAAAACTCTTGTTTCTGTGCTTGGGCAGTTAGAAAGCGCCCCACCCTTCCTTGGCTGAGAGGCTGTTTGACGCCACTACTACTTGGAATATAAAATTCACCAAATTCACAACTTGATCACAGCTTGCAGTTTGTCAACAATCTCTCACCAGGGAAAGGAACAGCTCTCACTTCAGCTTCTCCTGACATTCCATTACATTTACATATTTTTATATAAATTCAATAACCATTTTTATAGTTTTATCATCAATCACAAATAATGAACATGACTAAAAAATGTGAGAAATTTTACCGTACCGTAGTTTTTTACCATATTCTGAAAACACGGTAAAATTCTGGCAACCAAAACTGCCAGTTTTTTACCGTATTTTGAAATTGCAGTATTTTACTGTATTTTTAAAATACGGTAAAATTCTGGCAACCAAAACTGCCAGCTTTTTACCGTATTTTGAAATTGCAGTATTTTACTGTATTTTTAAAATACGGTAAAATTCTGGCAACCAAAACTGCCAGTATTTTACCGTATTTTTAAAATGCAATAATTT
>NW_006800163.1:359467-362179 GCF_000485575.1 Poecilia formosa | reverse complement strand
TTTCCCATTTTTTTTAAGAATACGGTAAAATTCTGGCAACCAAAACTGCCAGCTTTTTACCGTATTTTGAAATTGCAGTATTTTACCATATTTTGAAAATACGGTAAAATACTGGCAACCAAAACTGCCAGTATTTTACCGTATTTTTAAAATGCAATAATTTACCATTTTTTTTAAGAATACGGTAAAATTCTGGCAACCAAAACTGCCAGCTTTTTACCGTATTTTGAAATTGCAGTATTTTACCATATTTTGAAAATACGGTAAAATACTGGCAACCAAAACTGCCAGTATTTTACCGTATTTTTAAAATGCAATATTTTACAGTTTTTTTAAGAATACGGTAAAATTCTGGCAACCAAAACTGCTATTATTTTACCGTATTTGTGAAATACGGTAAAATACTGTATTTCCTAAAATATGGTAAAATAAAAAATTAAAATGTGGTTTTGCCGTAGTAAATATGGTCATACTGCCTGAGGCATAATATCTACATAAGTGAAAAACATGGCAAGACTGTATGATATATTGACATTTTATTGTAAAAAAAACCCAAAAACTTTATGGAAAATTACCAGTCGCTGTTCTTACCAGAATTTTACCATAAAAATTACAGTACAACACACAAGGAAGTGTAACTTGTCAGCATTTCTATACAGAAAGAAAATGAATTAAAATTAAACAAAAATACAGATTACGAGTAATCCACTTAAAGAAACAATTTCTATTTAAAAATTCAGTTAAAAAAGGAACCGATTCTATTTTCTGTCCAGTTTCCTCACGGTGTTATTGAGATCTGGAAAACAAAACAAACAAACAAAAAAACAGCATGTGTCCACATAAGAGATAACCTATTGTAGAAGAAAAAACGGTGATAAAAGAGAGTAACAAGTCACTGAGTTCAGACTTTGCTAAGGATGGTTGTAGTCTTCCCAGTCACAGGTTGAAATTGAGACTCACATGTTGTCATTCAGGTGTTTCCTCTCTGCTGGAAAACAAAGCAAAAGCTAGAAAGATGCACTACATGAACATCATATAAATGCACCATTTGCTTAAATGTTTGTTTCACCTTTGTTGACTTGCATATGGAGACTGGTACTTCAACCAGGTGGTGTGATCATTTCTGACTGAAAATTCAGTAGTTCTTAAACCTTTGTTTGTTGTCGACAGGTGTGATCCTCTGCAATCAGATAAAATACACAAACAAAAAAACATAAATAAAAACAAGACCTGTTGTTTCAGGGAATTGTCTATCTCCATCCTTCCTTTTGGGAGAAACATTTTTCTCTTTACAATTTATTCAGGATAGATGACACAAGAACAAAAACTCACTGCATAAAGTCAAACAGAAAAAAAATCCAAAAAAATTAAAAAACAAATTTAAATTTGAGCTTTATATCTTGTTTTAATTCCATGTTCATGAGGACTCATTTCCTTATGAAAACATGTTTGCGACAACCTCAGATCTACCGAATGGTTGCATTGAATGGTTGTATTGAAGCAACCATTCAGTAGTGCTTCAATGCTTCCTCATGCAATGTGCCACCCGTTTATACAAAGCTCCGTCTTGGAGCAGCAATCCTTTTCTTCTTTTTTCAAATGTATGTCCCCAAACAAGAGAGAACCCTTGTAACATGTTAAACAATCTTACGTCCAACTTTCAATACACAAATTGACTTTAAAAGTTACAAATATAACTGTTTTAGGCAATTTATGAAATAGATACTCACCATTTATCTGGGTCTCATGAAGGCCAATAAGTTGTCTTCAACCATTTATATGAGTTACAATTCCTCCGAGCTAGCAGAAACAAAGCTGTAAATGTGTACACTTTTCATACAGGCAAACAAATAGATAGACCTGAGACAATTTATGCTATGTTAGATTTTCTCAGTCACATTTGGTGCATTTCTCAAGTCATTGTTGGCATTTACAAAACAGTAAGCGCATTTCTCAAAACAATTTGTAGAAACAGCAAAAATAGCACTTGTTTGCTTGAAAAATCCTTAGTTCAGCTCTCAAAATTCTGTCAGTTAACATATCAGTGACTCAAAATAATAAGTTATAGTTCCTCTATGTACAGACAAGACAGTCATACTGATTAGTCATGGGAAGACGCTACAAAATTCACATTTACGCTTTTGCTGTAATTTATTGATGGACCATGCCATGGTGATTCAGAAAGAAAAAGACAGAAATGCAGAGAACAAAAAAAAGTAGATAAGGAACCAGAGGACAATCTCCTCATGGAAAACTGTACAGTGCTGTAGAAATTACATAATTACATTACATTTTAATTTCTATCGTCATGCTGACGAAGGTTCCTCAGTGGGGTTAAGGAATGAACAGTAGGGTGGGAAGACATCCATCAGCATCATGTTGTGGGTTGCAGCCATATCCTGATGTTGGACTGATAGAAACTGGCAGATGTCCTCAGCCTCTTCTGACTCTTCTTCTGCTTCCCTCCCAACTATTTCCTCCTCAGCCTCACTCCTCTTCTTCTCTCTGGCTGTTCACTCTGTCCAGATACTTGTTCATCAGTTCTCAGAAATGTAACATTGTGTTGTGTTCTGGCTATATAGACCATATTGTTGCCAACTGATGGTTCACAAGATGCACTTTCAATCAACCTTTGTCGTAGCATTTTAACGATTCTGTATTTTAGTTCTGCTGGTGTCCATATTTGTTATAAGTTGCATTGTGATCATTGTT
>NW_006800163.1:357914-358976 GCF_000485575.1 Poecilia formosa | reverse complement strand
TGAAGGCCAATAAGTTGTCTTCAACCATTTATGTAAGTTACAATTCCTCCAAGCTAGCAGAAACAAAGCTGTAAATGTGAAAAAGTTTCATACAGGCAAATAGTTTTAAGACAATTTATGCTATGTTAGATTTTCTCAGTCACTTTTGGTGCATTTCTCAAGTCATTGTTGGCATTTACAAAACAGTAAGCGCATTTCTCAAAACAATTTGTAGAAACAGCAAAAATAGCTTGAACAATCCTTAGCTCAGCTCTCAAAATTCTGTCAGTTAACATATCAGTGACTCAAAATAATAAGTTATAGTTCCTCTATGTACAGATAAGACAGTCAAATTGATTAGTCATGGGAAGAGGCTACAAAATTCACATTTACGCTTTTGCTGTAATTTATTGATGGACCATGTCATGGTGATTCAGAAAGAAAAAGACAGAAATGCAGAGAACAAAAAAAAGTAGAAAAGGAACCAGAGGACAATCTCCTCATGGAAAACTGTACAGTGCTGTAGAAATTACATAATTACATTACATTTTAATTTCTATCGTCATGCTGACGAAGGTTCCTCAGTGGGGTTAAGGAATGAACAGTAGGGTGGGAAGACATCCATCAGCATCATGTTGTGGGTTGCAGCCATATCCTGATGTTGGACTGATGGAAACTGGCAGATGTCCTCAGCCTCTTCTGACTCTTCTTCTGCTTCCCTCCTAACTATTTTCTCCTCAGCCTCACTCCTCTTCTTCTCTCTGGCTGTTCACTCTGTCCAGATACTTTTTCATCAGTTCTCAGAAATGTAACATTGTGTTGTGTTCTGGCTATATAGAGCATAATGTTGCCAACTGATGGTTCACAAGATGCACCTTCAATCTGTTTCAGAAAACTGGTTGATCGTTGGTTGAGCTAATGGTTCATACACTGACCTGTTAGAGAAATCCAGGACTCACTTGGGAGCAATTTACCAATTCAGGACAGATTTAGAAAAGAATCAAATATAAATTAATTAAAATATGATTGACATTATGACAACTTTAAGACTTATGCATGTTAAGACTTACACAATGAACTTAT
>NW_006800163.1:334431-357699 GCF_000485575.1 Poecilia formosa | reverse complement strand
AGAAATGCACCCAAACTGAGAAAAACTGTAAAATATTAATATTTAAATTTCCTTATCTTAAAACCCTTCAACTGTCATGGACCCAGTGACTTTAGTGTAAGTATTTTGGGGGTGAGAGTCAACAGGTCAAAGGAAAATATTAAATATTAGCTCTGATGCTAAGCTTTATACTTTCAAGTATTACCAAAAATTGAAACAAAAGCTACGGTGTTCTTCACAGATTTAACTTGCATGCATGAACATTTCACACTCAAAGTAATTCAAATTAATTACTGAACCAAACTTGAAAAAGTTGCTTCTGCCATTAACAATAACTTTAAGCACATGCAGTCTAAAGTAGACCAGAAATATAATCTATGCAGTCATTCCTACAGAAACATTAACGGAAGTGTTGCGTCTTGGAAAATTAAATGTTCCATATAGTAAGAATATCTAGCTGCAGTGCATGTACATAAACAGCATGCCTCAGAAATTACACATTTCTTTATCAGTTGGTTAAAGTTAGCTAACTTCAGTTAAAACCGTGAAAGGGGCTCACCTGTGATGCAGAGATGTGTTGTCCTTCTCCTTCTCCTCCTGAACATGCAAAAATAGCAGAAACTTGATTTCAAAGACAGGAGCCGCATCCTGACAAGGACCAGGCCTACTGGGCTCTCAGCACCCTGAGCTAGCACCTGCTAGTTAGCAGCCTTATCTAGTGCGCTGTGACTTTACTGTGTTGAGTTCAGGACACCACAGTATCCTGAGTCACGCTTAACTACAGGAACAGAGTTAAAATAATCTCGCTGTGGTGGCGCATGGGTTAAGCACAACCCACATATGGAGGCCTTAGTCCTTGACGCAGCTGTTGCAGGTTCGATTCCTGGCCTTGGTGACCTTTGCTGCATGTCTTCCCCCTTCTCTTGTTACCCACTTTCCTGTCAATTAACTATCAAATTAATTGATAGTTAATTGACTATTAATTAATTTGATAGTCAATTCTTTTGGCCACTAGAGCCAAAAGAATCTTGCTGCTGATGCTGAAGGATCAAGCAGCAATACAAACTAGATAATTATTTGTTTACATGACAAATAACACTCTCCATTTACTGTAAACCCTGCTATTTATCACAATAACAAAATGAAAACCTCTCTAGATTATTCTCTACTAATAGCACAATATTTAAAACCAAGTGTGGGATTTGTGAAATTTCAATGAAGGGCGACTTCACAACTTTTATGATTTTGGATAACACTAGAATTGTTCTTTATTGAAGTTTCACAAATCAGATAAAGGTTTCACAAATCCCACACTTGTTTTTAAATATTCTGATATGAGTTGAGGATAATCTAGTCCAGATTTGAAGAGTCTACGTGTTGTAGTCTTTTAGCTAGAGTCAATTAAAGATGCTGATGGTGGTGAAAAATTAGGTGGAATTGCCCTTTAGCCATTTCCCAAATTGGAAGCAGCAATTGGAAACCAACTTCAGCTTCATCCAAGCAAGAGGGGCTAACATACACTTCTCTTAATGTATAAAAAATTTATGGTCGGCATAAAATTAATCTCAAATGCATCATTTAATCAAATACTCTCATAAATGATGGTGGTATTGGCTGTAGGAGTTTGCTTTGCAATTGGTGGGTTGCCAGATCGATGCCTGGTCTACTGTTGATATTTCAGTTTGGTCTATTAAAGGCATTATTAAAAAAGAAACCAAAATATCACACTAGCATTCTGTTCTTTGCAAAATTTACTTTTGCAGTCTCATTTATGGTTTTACATTGTAGATATAAATATCAGCAAAATTTGTAATATTGGCTGATTAATACTGTTAAGTTTAGAGTAATTAGCTTCTGGCATTATTACTATATTTTTCTATGAACTTTACAATTACTTATATTTTTACAATATATTTCTGTATTTTCTACATTCATGACTGTCAAAATTACTTAGGATAAATGTTTATTGAGTTATGATAATTCCACATATTTTCTAAGGTAGTATAATGCAGTCAGTAACTGTTGGCAATTTTACCATTTTTTACCATAGATTTACGGATTTTTTTTGCAGTGTCGACTTACTGTAAATCCATGTATTTTCTACGGTAACAAAATGTTTTGGATATTACGGTCAGTAACCGTTGGTATTTCACAATTTTCTTACCGTAAATTTACAGAGTTTTTTTGCAGTGTTGACTTACGGTAATTCCATGTATTTTCTACGGTAACAAAATGTTTTGGTCAGTAACTGTTGGTATTTCACAATTTTCTACAGTAAATTTACTGACTTTTTTTCACAGTGTGCTATATCCCCGATCAAGTATAAATTAAAAGAAATTTGACTTCACAAAATCTCAGAATTGGACCTCAAACATGCACAAAAGAATCCAAGCAACAGTCAAGGTATGGTTTTGATGAGTGAGTGTCATTTTAACATGATGTAAAGCTACAAAAAGGATTGATTTTATATAATAGTCCCCCTTTAAAAGAACAAATAAAAAAATCATATCAGTAAATCTAAAATCTTTGAGTTACGGATAGTGTTATTGCAATTAATAATCAAATATTCTAATAATTATGTGACAAGAAAAAAGATCATTAGTAAACCATGATTAGCACATCCGTCTTGTCGTATTTGTCTGCTTGTATTCAGGGAACTGGTCAAGTTGAGGCTTATGAGAAATGAAGAGAATGCGACAGAAGCCAAATGGAGATGACAGCTAACTGTTTCAACTTCCTCAGTTACCCTCTGCACACTCACACAACCATCCCTGCTTTTTTTCCACCTTCATAATTTTGTTTTGGAAAAACATGGGTTCATGTTTCATCTCTGTGAGAGCTCTAAAACTTGAATATCTGTTCTGCTCTTGCCCTCTGTTACCTTTGTTTGGCTCAAGGCAGAGTTTGGCAGGCAGCATGTGCTGATGGGTGGGCATTTTTGTGAGTGGTTAGATTGGTGGTTTAGCTTTTGAAGTAATATTTCAGAAAAAAAGTAGCTGAGTATGCAGGATGAGCACCCTTTCCTTTTGAAACATTAAAAATATGTTAGCAACTATTTTACAATTGTTCTACCTCTGAGACTTCTCTCTCTTACTGGGGTAACTGAGATTTGGTTGAAGAACAGGGTTTTTTAAATATTGACTGCACCTTGCCAGGCCAATTCAATTTATTTTTTCTTTTAAGCCAACATTGTTTTTCCTTGTTTGTTTTCAGTATGAAACTGTTCTCTTTAGAATTAATGGGTTGTGTACACAGTCTTGATAGAAGTCCCATGTAAACTTGTGAAGCTTCCTTAGAAAGTGTACTGTATCAAAGGGGATGGGAAAGTCTGCAAAGACCGGTAAGACATTTAGTTTTTCAAGACAGGCACAAATAACCTCATTGTCCACACTTCATGTACCACTTGGATGTAGGCCGTCAGTCGTCAGTAGACTGTATTTTTGTTTTGGACAGAGGACTGAGGATTTCTATATTGCTGGAAATAAATGTTGATAAGCGGACTGGAGATAGCTGCCAGATGGCTACTAACCAGTTGGTTAAAATGCTGGGTTGTTCTAACTACACAATTTATAACCCGTACCTCTAATGCTGTAAACATAGGCTGCAACTTGCCAGGCCAATAAATCTATTTTGATATAGATCTATAAGTCTGTAACAAAATACATGCTACATTTGGTCAAATGCAATGCGAGAAGTAGACAGGTGCACAGGCAGCAGCCACTAGTCCTGTATGTACGTTGTGATGCACAATCTCCACTTATCCCCACAGATGAAAATGACATCTTTGTTACCTCGGTCCATCATCACAGCCACCGCTGCAAGCACATCTGGTCACATCACATCCCTCCAGCGTAACCACTTTGCTGCCCACCACTTTGCCAATCTGAAAAGAACCCCAGCACCCCAGTGTATACCTGGTCAAAAGGTCTGGCTCTCATCTCATGACATCACATTAAAACCCATGTCCAGAAAACTGTCTCCTAAATTCATAGGTCCATATGAAATCGACCCTAGCTCTGTATCTCCATCTTTCCTTTAGCCTTCGGATCCATGCTACCTTTTATGTTTCACAAATCAAACCTGTCCAGTCATAGACTACTTGCTTCATCCAGAGGGTTTGGACTCTGTATGATTGCTTCCTGGAGGCGTGAACTCCTTTGATGTTGTAAATTTTACTCAATCACTGATGCTTGTCCATGACATATGTAATGTGCCAGTTTGATACTAAAAAGCTTACTAGAAATTGCCTGCACTGTAAATAAACCATCCTCTACTGTAAAGAGAGAAGAGTTGATCTGAGCAAGGCAGCTGTTAAGGTTAATTCAACATTTGGAAGCTTGACCAACACAGACTCAAGGGCTTTGTTCACTTCCTCTGTTCCTATTGCTAAAACTACAGGCAACTATAGTTCTAAAACAGTGCAGGAAACTGATATCATCATTCACAACTTCTCCTTCTGTTCGCAGTTGTACCGGTAAAACATTTACTAGAGAACTGGAGACAATCAATGCGAGTCAAGGGGAGAAAGCCCAGACTGTGCAGGAAGCAATGATTTTTTTTGAGCGGAGTTGCACAGGAAGGCAATGGCTAGCCCCTTGGAAAAATCTCCATTGAGAACTGTAAGACCAATCCAAAATCAATTAATTCCCTTCCTCAAATTCCACAACTTAACTGTCTCCCTCTGCTTCCCAGTCCTCCTGGTTTCCCTGCTGTGCCTGAAGAATTTCCCAATCATACCTCCTTCACTTACTTTATTATTATTATTATAATAAAGTTTTCTAAAACTGCTTTCTGCCTCCTAAGAGTGTTTGCATATTGGTCAAACTACTACTGAAAAGCTTCCCGATACCAAAGCCAGCAGCATCAAGCCACTTGCTGACCTTTTGTGTGAGGCCGTCACCCACACCAAACAGATCATAAGATTACTGTCTGCTTACACCTTGCCTCCTTGCCAACCAGAATGAATAAAATAAGAAATGTAATTTGTGAGTTAGTTGGATACCTGAGCACCTGAACAGGTTTGCTGCTTCTGTTTACCCTCAGGTGAGGCCAACAGCCAGGCTGAAAGTGATACTTCAACTGATGTTTGCTCAACTGTTGTATCATAATCCCTGCAACTACATATATGGTCCTGACATGATCCACCTTAATACTGAAAAATGACTTTTTGACCAAGAAACAGACTCGGGGGTTTAAAGCACTCCATCTCGAAAGATTTTGCTAAGTTTTCTTTTCAGAGAAGGTCTGAATTAAAAGCAATCCTTGTTATTTAAACTTAGTGACAGAAATCAACTGTCTGTGAAAGTTTTTGGGAAATTGTTTTCAGACTTAATGCTGCTTTAATGAGTCTGTGTAAAACCCAACACAGGAATGCTATTGATTTTTACTTTCTAAAAAAGTTACCTGTCAGGAGATTGATGAACTTTTTCCAAATTAAAACCACTTTGTCAGAAATATTTGTGGGGAAATGTGAATGTGATTTGGAATGGAAAAGTGAGATATTTACTGAGGTCTACTGATTACAAACACAGAATGTAACCAACCAAAGCAGCGCATCTATTCTGTAAGTCCGAGTCAAAGGGTTCCTGCCTTTACTGTGTTAAACTATTTACTTTAAGCTCCACAGCCAACCACTTTACTGTGGGCTCCATATTCACTTAGAAACAAGATAAAGTTGTTCTAATAAGGTTTTTGTGATTGGAACAGAAGTTGAAACCACTGTTTTAAGTTTGGTTTTGTCTGAGTTTGGTTCTTGTGTTTCATGCCTTTTTGTAAGTCTTTTTTTTTTTACATGTATCATTTCTGACTTCCTGGACTATTCCATTTTTTCATAATTTGTGACTTTGGTCAACTTCCCAGAGCTCCACCGTCTTTGAGCTGCTGTTCCGGTGCCACTAATCCTCTCCCAGTATTTCTAAGCCTTTTTCTGTCACTCCTTGCCAGATTTCTCTGTATTCCAGGCTGTTCCATTTATTCTGCTCTGGCCACACTGTTCCATTCCTGGTTCCAGCTTTATGTCATTCCTGCCTTGACATTTCTTAGGACTTTTATTTTTCTTATTCTCTTTCACATTATTAAATCTTCACCTGCATCAAGATTCTTCTGTTGTCCCTAAAACAACTCCTCCAAACAGGTCAATTTGCATGTTATTTATGTGAATTTATAATTTATGAAAATAGTGTCCCTTTAAGCCATAAAGGAACAAAACAATAGATGTGCCGTCCTTAAACACCTGTCTCTTTTGACTGAGTTCCGTCTTTGAGAAGATGTGTTTTAGTTGTTCTGATGACTGTGCTCTGATTAAACCAGCCCTTTGCCTCTGTGGAGCTCACAACTTCACAGGGCAAAACATAATCAAGGTGTAGATCACTTCCGTAGGAACAAATGCCACAGCCTCCTATTACTACTGTGGTTTATTCTTTAATGTGTGAATAAACCACACTTTAAAGAGACAGTTAAGTATTTTAAAATCTTAGAACTCCACCTAAGCACCAACAATTGTTAGATATTTTCCTACACCATTTTTATTGAATTGGTTGATTGTCCTGAAAATCAAGTGACCTGGGAAACTGAAGAAAAACATTGAATGATTTGTTGTTGTTTTTTTCTTGTTGTCTTATGATTATACCAGCTGAATATTACAGCATATAGAACAGGTATGTTCCTATGTGCTGCTGTAGGAAGGCCTGACTCTACTTCTAGTGGGGAATTTTCATGGCCGACTTCCACTGTGGAATCAGATCCAGTGTTATGTTTCCTTGTTGTTGGTCTGATGGGGAGCCTTTTCCTCTGCCTCAGTGGGACTGAAGGAATGGTGTTTACTGCACAGAGCCAACTGGCCTGTGAGACTATCACAAACACTGCAGGACAGCTATTAAAACGCAAACTGGGCTTCAAAGTCCATCAAACACACTGGAACAGAACTGGAGCTCCTTTTCGAACATATCTTGGCACGTTTCCTCAATAACCTCTCTTCAATGTTTACACTTTTTTCGACCACCAACACACACTCACATCATGTAACCCGCAAGCACACACAATGCATATAACACTACACTCCAGACCCTCCCCATCCCAATCCTTATTGGCTCAATGTGTCGTCACAGAGACAACAGCTGTTTCCAGGATGAAGAAGCTACTTTGAGGGTGCCAGCCAGTCTGCAGGCCTGCAACTGGAGACTCCCTTGGGTCTCTCATGGCCTTCAAAACGCACACTCGCACACGTGAACACTTTCACACACAGGCAGCACAACAGCACTAGGTCCCTCTCAGGAAGAAAGGAAAAGCACACTTCTTCCATAATGTTAATGGTGAGTAGAAGACTCCCTGGTTAGTCATCGACATGCAGGTGTACGCATGTCTTAGTTTTAAAATGTTTTCATGCCTAAAGTTTACAACTGAGAGAGTTATTGTATATAAAAATGCTTAAACATATTTCTAGGATGATTCTTTAACAGTATTTGTTCTTAACAACAAAAGTCTGAAACTGAAACATGCAAATTACAAAAAAATTGACTTTGTGGTGGTGGAACAGCAATGCTAAATTGTAATTTAAACTAGGAATGTCCCGATAAGTTTTTTTTTTTCCCTTTTTTTCCCCCCCTTTTTGGTTCTTTTGTTTTTGGTTCTTGGCGGCCCCCAGTTCCGGTTCCCTTCTTTTTGATGAACCGGTTCCGGGTTGTCCTTTTTTTTTTTCCCTTTTTTTATTATTTAACAAAAACCTGAGGCTGTGTAAATCAAAAACTGTAATTATTTTTTAGTGCGATAATTGCAGTAAAAAATAAAACATTGGGCAGGATGAAAAACTATATTTATGTAGTCTGGGGAAAATTTTGCTTCACATGAGACAATAACCGGGTTTCTTATTGTGCAGGATTGTTTTTTTTATTTCCAATCATAGAAAATTAAACAAAACGGTCCTGTCTGTTAGCTTAGCCTTAGTTCAACAAGCAGAACATAGACTTGTATTGAACATTTGGCTACCACAGATAAAATATGGCAAATTACCAAAATAACAAAAAATGGACATAAGAAAATACAAGAGATAAAATTAAATGTGGCAGTGGTCTTTGGCTGCACAAGCGAATAGAATAGAATAGAATAGAATAGAATAGAATAGAATAGAATAGAATAGAATAGAATAGAATATACTGATACCCAAGGGAAAATTGTTTACCAGTTGGCAAGCTTCCCCATCCACAGTGTTAAATGTTAATAAAACAAGTATAACCATAAGATATAAAATTTATAAAATAAATATATACACATAAGAGTGGTGTAAGTACTTCAATATGACTGAATGTAAATAATAAATCAATCAATAAATAAAACAAGCATGCACGTGCAAATATGTTAGTCTATAAATAATCTATAAATGAGTGCAGAGAAAATTATATTTAAGTAAAGTTACTCAGAGTTGGGCATTGTAAAGTCTGATGGCTACTGTCAGAAAGGATTTTCTGTGCCACTCTGTGGTGCATTTTGGTAAAATGAGTCTCTGGCTGAACCGTCTCCTGTAACTGGCCAGAACGTCATTAACTGGATGAGACTCGTTGTCCAGGATGTCCTGCACCTTGGACACAATCCTTCTCTCTGACACTACTGTCAAAATACAGAGAGCTACAACATTATGCAACATTAATTTAGAACATGTGGCATTCTTACACAAATTGTTTCATCAACACTTACATTCCACAGCAATATATCAGTTTATTCTTAGCACTGAATACAGATGATTGCACATTTAATTCTCACATGCAGGAAATAGAGTTTCCTGCATGTGAAGGTCTGGACCTTCCATTTCAGAAATGCACCATCTTGTTAAAATACTGACTGCTTAACACTTAAATGTAAATGTTCCAACATATTTTAACAATTTATGTGCATCTTTACCGATTTTCTGCCAGAATTAGCGCCTTGTGATATATCACAGTTCACACCCAAGCTCAGTACAGCAAAACAGGACGTCCCAAAATGCATTTCTTGCCCAGTCTTGGGGTGGGGGGGAAACAGTAATCAATTTTCAGCAGTGCCCTCTGGTGGCCAAAATAAGACAGAGACTTCTTCTGTGGTATTTCATTGACAGCTTAAGATCTGACAAACGGCATGCTATCCCTAAATGCAGGCACGTGCAGAGGGGGTGGGGGCTGGGGGTGCTTGAGCACCTGCCCTTTTAGTGGCCTCTGCACGGCCCTGCCTAAATGAGCTGCATAGATATTGCCTTCCCATCCCAAACTCCTAATGTTATGACCATATCTCCAGCATTCTCTGAGGACCTGTTTGGTAGACTGATTGTTCTCATACCCTTGTAAATTTAACCAATAATTTGCTGACAGTTTCATCTACCTTAGGTCCATTAGCATTTCACCAGTTTCCATCTGAAGTGCAGGGATTGGAGAGATTCTAAAAGCACCACAACATATCCATAGTGCTTTAGCTTGGATCCTGTCTAAATTTAATAAAAAGAAATTAGCAGCTGATTAATAAACAATGCATCCATAATCCAACACAGATCGAATTAAAACATTATACATTGCGTTTGTCAATGTTCTTCTGTACATGTAACTTAAATGAGAGTTTTACATCAAATCATACACCTAAGTATATGATTTGATTTACAACATCAAATCATATATTATTGCTACGGTGCAAAACAATCAAAAGAGATTTGCTGATTGATGCTGCAACATTTAACTGAAGATCTGCAACACAAAATAACTATTAGAAGTGTAGTCGCTACACAGTGCTCATACAGAATCATCTTAACAACAGTTATCTCTTAGCAACTGTTATATTTTTATCTAACACATATTTTCCAAAAAAAATAACATAGAGTCAAACATAGCAGACATTCCCAATATTTTACATAACATGTAACCCATCAGATCATCGTGGTTGGATTCAGAAAGGGAGCGGGTTTCTCCATCTAAATATACACTCCTTGTTGCTATTTTTATAACCAAAATGATCAAATTTTTCTGATCTAACCCCAAGAGCACAACGAGTAAATAATACAGAAATCAATATTAATTGACATTGATTAGCATATTTAACCAGGAAAGTAATATCTGAGACAAAATGCAGACAGATGATGAAGAGATCAGCCTGGAACAGAGTCTAAGTATTTTCACCATCTTTATTTTTACATTTTTTGCTATTTTTACAAGAACACGCAAAGCTGGAGAGATCACACAGATTACCTTTACCAAACAAACAAAAATGTTGGTTTAGCAAATTGATAACATATCAAAACGAAGAGCATATCATAAACCATGCACTTCACTCAGCTTATGACATTTGTATAGACTGATGTGTTAGCATGTTTTCATTATATTCATTTCATTCTATTTTTGCTCTAGTTCTCTATAAATAAAACAACTTTGTATTTTCCAGAAGCTTTTTCCTTCAATTTTGCAGATCAGTCAGTGCCTGGGACACTGACTGACTTATGTGAAGGTTTCCATGTCAAACATGTAGATTTGGGCGTCCATGAACTTGAGTTAGCAGTCTGAGTAAATAAATGCTCAGACTGCACGACAATAACAGGACAATGGGACTGGAGGCCTACACAAATCTATGTAGACGTAGTAGATTACGGTATTTTCCCCCAAAAAATGAAAAGCTTAGCAGTTCAAGTGTCAAACAGGCACACACACACTGCACACACACTATGGCAGCTTTGTCTTTCAGAACATGTTGCACGTGTTGTTTTGAGTTAGCTGCAACTGTCAGGACAGCCAGCCATCTTATCTGCACCTGCCACACAGCAAATGCATGTCCACATACAAACACACAGGAGAACAATGTCCAATTGATTTACTACAAGGCATGCTGGGAGACTGACATCCATTTAGATATTAATCAACTGGGAAAAGTAGTGACCATTAGTGTTTATGCTTTGTCTTTCAACAATTCTCAGTTTTGTCTTTTGTAATCAGGTTATTTTGTGAAATTAAAAAAGATTTAACATGTACAGAAACTAAGAAGAAATAGCAAATTATGATTGTGACACTATGGCTCATAAATGTATTCATCCACACACAGAAACAACAGGTATTAGTGAAAACCTTAGAATATATTTAAAGCAGTGAAGAATTACTTGTCCCGTCTTTGCTGTACATTTATCTGACTTCTCAGTCCAAATCTGTGCAACTCTCATCTCATTCACAAAAACACTCGGCGTTCTTACTGCAAATACACACTTGTGGCTGTACACTGACTGACAGGCGTGGCAGGTGGGGCTCCTCAGTAGCAGCGTCCCACCTGTTGACCCCAACCCCCTCCATGCCCACAAACATGCTCCCTCACAACTGCTGTCCCCACCCCCTCGACTTCTGACCCCATGACCAACTTCCTATCCCCATGGGTAAGGTAAAGGCCCTCCTGTCTGTACCAGCAACCACCAGCCCAGCTTCATAAATAAAACCTGATCTGCCCCTGCCTGGTGAAGCCCACCGCTGCCGTTCACAGGAACCCCTGCCTCTCGAGGCCCCCTCCCTGCCACCTACTCTGAGACTTCTGCTGACAAAGTCTCAGAGTACTGATAACTTTACAGAAACACTCTCATAGCTTCCTGTTAATGTTAAACCTTTAAGTAGAGAATAACAGACTGATGATAGAAATAGTTAGTGATTGAATGTCAGTTTGTTTTGTTTCACAAGAAAAGATAAAATATAAGAAAAAAGAAGTAGACAAGGAAACTGAATATACTTATCCCAAACTGATAGGATTAAAACCTTCTTATCATTGATGAACTGTTTTTATTTGTCATAGAACATACAGATAATTTACTGTCATCAAATTAATTAATTATGTTGACTTTTTGTTTATCCTGCTAAAGTGCCCCTCATAACTGAATTTGTCAGCTTGCTTGACTTAAAAAAAGTGTAAAATCCTAAGATATTTTTTCAGAAAAAAAAATATTTTTACAGAGCAATGGCATGGGGAACAGGAATTGGGTTTTAAATTTGGGAAAGATTATTGGGACAAAATAACCGACCGGATTCAGACATCATCATCTTGTGCAAGGCTTTCCCTTATTCAATTTAAGACAGTATACAAACTTCATTATCAAAATCAAGGCTATCAGAAATATATCCCAGTGTGTGTGATCGGCAGATGGAACGCCTCCCCTTATGATTTAACTCATATCTTTTTCACCTGGTTGTTGCTTCAATCAAACTTATTATTATTATTCAATTGTACTCTCTATGGTTTTGAATGTTACATTAAAACCCTGCCCACTAATGGTGATTTTTGGTGTTCCTGAGAATTCCACTATGAACCTTGGTCGAAAGCAGATGGATGTTATCACCTTTATCTCATTATTGGCACGACACAGAATTTTATTGACTTGGAAAGCTGCTCACACTCTGACTGAAGGATGTCATGTCTTTCTTAAAACTAGAAAAAAAATCAAGTTTAGGTTAAGAGGGATGCCGACAAGTTTTTCCAGATATGGAAACCTTTTTATTTTTACTGTAAGATCAAAGCGTTTTTAAAAAAATTCTTTTTGGATTTGTAGCATATGTGATGCTACTGTAGCATCACATATGCTACTGTATGTGTGATAAGCTCTATATATTGATGATGATATATAGAGATCATCATCAATATCTCTATATAAGAGGGAATATATCTAGATACATATGGTGATGTATGTGTATAGACATCAGATTCCTTAGTTGTCTTCCTCATATTCCAGATTAAAATGTCAAACGTATCTCCTAGGAGATTACAACGGCTACATTCTTGGGGAAAGAGGCTACTCCTCACCCTGCTGACCCATCACCCAGAGCCTGGATAGCAGTGACATCACAACAGGGTTCACAGCAGAAAATGAGCAAAAGTGGAACTCAACATAGCGATGAGGATCCAGTGCCTTTGGAGACTCTGAGTCAGTCCAAAAGTTGCATGTGATATTATAGCCACTATTAGGGGTGAGGACTTTCCAGGCCCTGATGAAGTCGTTCTGGATGAGGAACGATATAGCTGACTGGATAGCTCAATGGGTAAGTCACCCGACTTTCAGCCAGAAGACCCGGGTTTGATTCCAGGCCGGGGCAAAGATACAACAGTCAAATTGAGCTAAGACCCAGTGTGGGTCCTTAGACAAGACTCTTTGAGCTACTGCCTACCTCATACCATGAGAGACATTGATATGCACGATGTGCCAGCTCAGACGTCGCCCGGCCAAACGAGTTCAAGGAACCAGAGCACCCTGATGAAAAATAGCCTACTACTAGAACAAGACAGAAATGGGCAAGAGGTGAAAACATGGATTTGTTGGAATGCTACTACTCAAGTAACCCTAGTCAGAGAGGCTACATGCAAAGAATGCAGAAGGAATGGTTAGTTCGACATCCCCAGTCAACACTAACTGCCAAAGTTCAGTTCCAACATCCTCAAACGGCAACTGCTATCACAACTTGAGATTGATGAAGTACAACACAAATGCTATGGCAAGCCAGGATGCCAGGTCAGAGGGGAGTTAACTCCAACTCCCTGTCCAGAGATTGGGTATGCATCCACAATAATGAACGAACCATCCAAAGAGGTGCGATGAAAAGACAAGTACCCATAAAGTACAGCCAGATGCCCATCTGGCACAAACAAAGAGATAGAATGAAGCTACTAACCATGCATGGAGGGTTCCACCTCAAATCTGTAGACTGTACACGAGTATTGAAAATGTATGCAGTTGTTTTGGATCAGATTTAATTCACAGTTTTGGTCTGTGGGAGGAAGCTGAAGTACTTGGAGAAAGCCCATCAGTGCACTGGCAGATTATGCTGTAATGCTACAATGCTAAGTAGCGCAGTTTGTTCTTATTTATGTGAAAAGGACAGGGAAGAGCCAAATGAATCGTCAAGTACCGGGGTGTTGGGGTGTTCCATGAAGCCCACCAGCCCTCCAATGGAAAAAGACGTGTGAAATTGTAAGTAACGAGAAAATAAACTACCATACTTCTCCAGACTGTGGGGAGAGAAGTGTGTTAGCTGTTGGCATGCATGCTGCTGTGTAAGCTGATATGTTCGACTGTGTGTGAGTGTGCTCTGTTGGTAGTCAGGCCAACTGTGAGCCCACTTTGAGTCGGTGGATTTTCAGCAGGCTGCGGGTTCAGAGAGTTGTGATCACGACAATAACAGGTGCTGGGAGAGGGAAACACGATCAGTTGGACACATAGCAGATGTATGCTGTAATTGATTAGAATGAGTTTTATGACAGTCAGGCCTTAGACATCCAGCAACAGCCCATGCCTCATGGTGGTTCTTTATCCACAGATTTCTGAAAAGAAAGCTGTGGATCTTTCTTAGACAAATGACAATGACAAATGTATTTTCTTTGTCTCATTGAGATCCAAACTTAAATTTACAAGAGATGATTATGAGTCTTCCTGACTGAACTATCGTCATCTACTGGGATAACTGTAGCATGATATAAACTAACCCCTTGTACTACGTTTCAGAATCTGGGCTCTCAGTTGTTGAGGAACGATTGCTTCCTGGAGGCGTGGACTTTGTTGAAGTTTTACATTTTACCCAATTGCTAACATTTGCCTGTGACGTATGTAATGCGACAATTTGACCCTAAGAAACTTACCAGAAATATATCTGTGCTTTAAATATCTGTCCTCCACTGCAAAGAGAGAAGTATGGAGTTGAGCCAGATGGCTAGTAATCTTAATTCAATATTTGGAAGCGTGGCTAACACGGTCTGAACGACTGCTTTCACTTCCTCTGCTGCCATTGCTAAAACTTCAGGCAGACTACAATTCTAAAACAGCATAAAAATTTATGTTGTCATTTACAACTTCAGCTTCTGTTTGCTGATTGGCCTATTGAAATTCTACCAGAGGAATCCAAGATAACGGGAGAAAGCCTCAAGTGAGCTGTAAATGAGGTTTGAATTGAGTGGTATAGTGCATGAAGGCAATGGCTGGACTAGGCAAACTTAATTATGTTTGAGAAATGACTATAGGTGCAATTTTAAAGTACATTTTGAAGATTAAATGTCATTGCTAGAAATTAAGTCAGATTGAGAAACCCTTCAACCTGCAAGTATTTTTGAGGGTTTATGAAAACTTTTAGTACCTATTTCAATGGAATCTACAAAATGTTCTACAACAGTTCTGACTTTGGGCTGAAAGTCAGAACTGGAGGAATGATTTAACACGTGGAAACATACAGAATTCGCTTTTGTTGTTATGACGATCTGTGCTACCTTATCAGGTTCTCGTACCGTAGCCCATCTTGATAGCTATCTGTCGATGCTATCTTTTGAAGCTGCTGGAACTGCTGTTGAGATTTATTAATGATGCAGTTAGATCTCCAGGCCCTTGTAGTTTTCAAGGAGATTAATATAAATGACTCTGCAGGGATGCCTTCTTGGTGTTACCGCTTCGGGGCGGAGCATAGTCATTCCTGAACATCCTGATTTAGAGCACAGACATTGGTGCATCAGAAACTACCAGCAGACTTCCACAGTTTCTGAGTGTGGTGGAAAGCAACTGAACACAATGAATATGAATAAACTCCCCCCTCATGTTTAACAATTTCTAAATAAATGAGACTTATACTACAGTGCGTCTCATATATGTTTCTTTCCTCGCCATCTTGTGTTTTTTTGACTAATGTAATGTATACTCCAGAGTGATTTATACAGTGGAAAATATGGTACTTAGTAATTTTTTACTTGCAAAAATAAGGGTCTGCAAAGGATGAACAGACTGCAAAATTATGTAAGTTTGTTTTTTTGTGCATCAGTATGCCTTAAAATAGTCCCGTTTTCTAACGCTAAAAATAACCACCAGTGTTGATATAGTGTATACTTTCTTTCAGGTCTTATATAGGAAGTTATTTTTATATTTTGATAAAGTTCTACAGCGCAAGACAGTCTGCAGCAAGGGTTTTAGCCAAATGGGCATCTCCTCCTTCTCTCAACCCTCTGAAGAATTGGAAATGTTTTTCATCTCAGCAAGCCAATTAGAGGAACTGATGAGAACAAACTGTGCACTGGGACTTAGCTGGATGTGTCAACAGGTCTGTTTTGATCAGGGGATGAGAGTGTCTTGGTTGCAGAGCTTAAAGGATTGGTGAAGAATGTAAATGCTGCTGTTGTGAGGGGTCAACATGGATGGAAGGGCAGGAGCTGACCTCAGTTAGATTACTGAGAGGCAAAACACTCAATGTCAAGGGCAGAGTGTGATGGCACAGAACATAAACAACCAATGTTTTGGACTGGAGCAGGAGCTCCAAACTGCAGTCAACATTCCTTTGTAACAATGCAAAAGACTGATGAAGGCCTTGCTGCTAACTTGTGTAGAAGCAGGTTCATGAATGATGTGAACTTTTGTGGTGAACTTTGAACTTAAGAATGGTCCCTGGAACCAGAAAAAGCAGCTCTCTATGACTAGAGACATTTTTCCTTAAAGGTGATAGTTTTGTGACTGCTGTATGTTTTATTTAGTAAAAAAAAATAAAAATAAATAAAAACATAATGAAGGAATTGAGAATTATTTGGACTTGTACTGTAAGTATGAATTTGAATTACAAAGATGAAGTAATTTAGTTTTAAACTCTGAATGAAATTATTCTTCTTGGCAAAAGTGATATTTTCATCACTGTTGATGCTGAAGGTCCTTCTAAAATTACAGTGGGAAGGAACTTTCACCTGGTTTACACCCATCCTGTTTGGCTTCACTGAGCTTTTTTTAAAGAAACACACATTCTCTAGGGCAGTGTTTCTCAACCCTTGTCCTCATCACCCCCCTGCTCTGCATGTTTTAGATATGCCTCTATTCCAGAACAGCTGATTCAAATGATTGCATGACCATCAAGTACTGCAGAAGCCTGTTAATCACCCAGAGATACAATTCAGGTGTGTGGCAGAAGGGAAATACCTAAAACATGCAGGACAGGGGGGCGGTGAGGACTAGGGTTGAGAAACACTAGAGGAAGTGTGCTGTCATTCTGACCAGTCGTGCATATCCACATTTTTTTTCTTATTTTTCTGTAACACTCTTAATGCTAATTCTTATTTTATTTAATTGCTGAAGGCACCAGTGACCTTTATTCAAAAGAAGCTGGACAGGAACAAAGGCAGAGAGAGAGAAGTGGAAGAAATGTGGCAAATGGCCCCGTGCCGGGAATCGAACCAGGGGACAACTGCATCAAAAATCATAAGACCTTGCAGGCCCATGCAGAGACCTTTGAGAAAATATTCTTGTCCATAATTTGATAGTTGGAGGGCACAGTTCAGCCCCCTATTTACCATGGGCCTGGTATTTTAACAACATGGAGGCAGAGGCACTGAGAATCGTTCAATCATTTTTAGACAGAGGGCAGTCATTTATTTTTCTAAATTGTTATTTTTAGCCAAGTACTTAATGTTGAGGGGCACAAGCAGGCCTCCTGCTGCACAGATGAAAAAAATATAGACATCAAATATAAAAGGGGGAGGGGCTTAAGCACATGCCTGATACCTTGTCTTCTACCTGCTCCTTTTCCAAGGAGCAGGTAGACATCCAATGTAATATTGGATGTCAGTTTGCATGACTATTTGTCATATTATTATCTGAGGAATGTATCCAAGGAACTTTGTGTTTTGGAAATGCGTCCAAGGAACTTTGTGTTTTGGTCAAAACGTAAAACCATCTGGAAAGTAGACTCAAAGCTGCACTATCCTGTATGTGTCCTGACACACACACACACACACACACATCAGTTTTAAGAGTAGTTTCTTAAAACTGATCATTTTAAGAGACTACTTAAAATAATCAGATTCTCTGATTTTACTTTTTATAGATTTACTTTTGAGTAAAATTAACAATGTTCTTTTATTCTATGAACTACTGACATGTCTCCAAAATACCAAGCAAAAATGTTGTACTTATTAGATGTCTGCTATGTATTTTCGATTGTTTGTTAGTTTAAACTACACTGCCGTATGGGTCTGTTCCATCAGTGCTGACTGATGTTTTTTGTGTGTTTCAGGAGTGCTGATATCACACAGCAGAGTTGCAGGCCCCTCTCCTCCTCTCATTATCCTGTGCAGATGTTCAGTCTGAGGTGTCAGGTGGCAACAAATCTAATTGATATCAAAACTCTGTTGTGGGAAGCCTAAGTCCCTTTGTGATCTCAGGTTACATCCCATTATAAGCCTAATCTGACTTTTGGTAGCCACTTTCAGCATGAAACTTGCCTGTCTTCACGTCAAAAGAGGTAGAAGATGAGATATGAATGATGTCCTTCCAACACCTACAAAAAGACATATTGCAACTTTGTTGTGTATGAATTTTCAAAGCTCCCAGACCAGTTTGAGACTAAATCAAATTAATCAAGCTCATCAATCTTGCATGCCTGAGTAGAAGACACTGTCCCTGCAGAGAAAAGCAATGGCATTAATAAGCAAACAGTGAGTTTAAAATGGGAAAATGATCCATGGCAGGGTATTACAATGCAGCTGAGGGGAATTGGAAGCTTAAGGAAAGGATGTGAAGGTAATGAGTTTAAACCAGCATAATCCTTCCCATCTGGGTGGAGAAATTGTTTGATATTTATGGCTGAAGTTCAGCACTAATAAGTCTGTTATTTTCATATGTAAATGAAAAAGAAAACAGGGAGAAGGCTGTGATTTGTTTTGTTTTCATTTTGTTTTGAGTTCAAACAGCAGATCCCTCTTAGAGCTGTGGCTAATCTTCGTCTGTGTGTAGATCGGATGGAATCAGAATCTCAGTTTTGTATATACAGAGTCTGCATGTCTGAGGTCAGATTACAGTGGATGACAGGACCAGTTCTTCTCTATGGTATGCTTAAGTAGAAAAGGATGAGATTTCTTAATATCATTCTTTAAAAAATTATACATATACAGCTCTGGAAAAAATTAAGAAACCACTTGAAGTTATCAGTTTATTTGATTTTAAAATGAACATTTTTATGAACCACTGTCAACATGCCTTTGAAATTTCAAGCAGAAATTTGGTATTTATTTGCAGAAAATGAGAAATGGTCAATATAACAAAAAAGATGCAGAGCTTTCAGACCTCAAATAATGCAAAGGAAACAAGTTCATGTTCATTTAGAAACAGCAATAATAATGTTTTAACTCAGGAAGAGTTAAGAAATCAAGATTTAGTGGAACAACCAGGAGGTTTTCAATGGGGTTCAGTGCAGTGGGTTCTTCATTTTATCCAGGCTGTACATATATGTATGTGTATATAGAACGTCAGTGGAAATTGCTTTGGGTTTATTTAAATGCATTGACACAGAAATGGAAAGGAAAATGAGAAAAGAAAGGGAGGAAGGTAAGGAAGAGGTTTAAAGGGAAAGAAGGAGGTAGGCATATAGGGAAGAAAGAACACAAGTGAGAGTTCTTGAAATCTGCTTCCACACCTGCAAAAAGCGACATTGTCAGTTTAATTTTAAGTTTCAGTGACCTTGCTCTTAATTTAGATTTAGTCATAATTTATTTATAATGTTTCACAACTGGCACTCCCTGGTCCTCTTCAACGGGACATTTGAGACCAGTATCTATCTTTAAGAAAATGAATCATTCAGAAATACATTAAATGAACATAGAAATCAGCCAATGAACCTAACAATCAGATATGAGTCCTGCTACCTTGTCTTGCATTAAACATAAAAATTACTGGATGAAGGAGTGCTTGTATCAGTTACTGCTCATACAGAGACATCTGAGCTGGAGGTCAGAAGGCAGAACCTGGAACTCAGAGCGTAAAAGGCTGAGAGCCATCAGTAAGAGCACTTTCAGTCCTCCCTATGTGATGTCACTATGTGATGAACAGATGCAATTAAAATTTGCCTGAGATTTTAGGGTTTTTCATATGTTATAAAATACAACCATGTATCACTACAAGACAAATACATATAAAAATACAAACAGTTGTGATAATTTGACTTGAACTTTTATTGAGCTACTAATACTGTCTCCGCAATGTTATTCTGTTTTCATACTGTATGGCTACTACCATTGCGTAATTTCATTTTTGTACTTAGAAGCAAACAATAGGTCATTCTAAATTAAATGGCGAACTAAGTACTAACCTGTTTTTATTGTAGTGCATTTTGATAAACTGTTTTCATAGAGTTGGGGAATAAAATATGAAAAAGAAAAATGATTTAACGCTTTTATCAGAAGCGTTAAATGACAATCTGGAGAAACTGTAATAAAGTATTACTTTGGAATATATATATCAATGCTCCATGCTAGCTGCTGGGACTGTAGTTTTCTATATAGAATCAGCCATTATCTGGCTAGTTTGAAAACAGATTCTATGAAACTGATGTGGAATAAAGAGTTCGCTGCCAATTTACAGGATGGCCTTAGCACATGCTGTGTTCGGTCTGAAAGCCACATAATGCTGCTTCATTCAGCCTGTGGTATGTGCATGTTCATGCGGTACATGTGTCAGTGACTGTGTGGTTAATAAACTATTTGAAGTATTGAGGTTCCGGAGTCCGGCTTGGTTCTTGCTTTCTTTGGTTTGAGACATTTGTTCCTGCAGCTGTACATTTTCTCAATTCTTCCAGCAGTGGACAGCTGCATTGTGAATTGCACTAAAACTTCAGTTTTACAGGGATTAGGCTGTGCACTACTTCCATGTGTGTGTTTCCCTAGAGACGCTAAAACCCTGCACACAGAGCTCTTTAAGTTCTAGTATCAAGGCTAGGCTTCAAACTTTTACTACCTCTTTAGAGGAAAGCTTCAAGAACTTTTATTTTATACTTTTTTCCCTAAAAGAACGACCCTAAATGACCAGAACCAAGGTTTTCTCCACACTCAAGAGACTAAATCAATTTTCATGTCACGATATGTCCCAAATTTTTAACCTTTTCTTGCTCTTTAGTTGGATGACTGCAGAAATTCAAGAAAAGTATTTTGCATTTCTGTATCAGGAGTAAAACAACTGATTTATCACTAATAACAACTGAATGTAACTTGAGTTTTTCACATAGCACTGTGGGAACAAATGATTACTCCCTGGAGTCTATTGAGGTTTGAAATTTTGCGCAATTGATAACATTTGCCTTTGACGTATGTAGTGTTCCACTTCGACGCTATGAAGTTTAATGGAAATTGCCTGAACTGTAAACAACAGTCCTCCACTGCGAAGAAAGAAAGCACCAATCTGAATAAGGTGGCTGTTAATGTTAGTCCAATATTTGGAAGCGTGACCAACAAGGACTGAACGGTTTCATTCACTTCCTTTGCTGTGCTAAAGCTACAGACAGACTACAGTTCTAAAACAGTGCAGAAAATCGACGTCATCGTTCACAATGTCTCCTTCTCTTCACTGATTGGTCCAGTAGAAAATCTCCTGGGGGGAATCCAAGTAAATGGGAGAAGGCCCAGACTGTCTGTAAAGAGAGATTTTAATCGCACAGGAAGGCAATGTCCTGTGCAATTAAATGTATAACTGATGTAAAATTTTAGATGTTTTTCCATATAATATGAGTTGACGGGTTTTGACGTTTCTGCTGCTCGTAGCAGTATTTTTATTTCTTTATTTCTTTATTTTTTCATCCAAACTTATCTTGTTTTCAGTCTTGATTGGAAATCTGTTAGAGGCAACTGGAAACTTGGTCAGAAGTTCACCTTCCAAAAGAATGAGCAGAAAGAGAGTGGCAGGACATGAGAATAATTGGACATCTTGAAGCCAGCAGGGGTACGTCCTTATTTCCACCAAAAAGATTCCAGTAAAAAGACATCACTCCAGGACCGCTTATATGATTGGAGGCATTTGTGTCTGCAGGAATACTTTTCAGTTTCTAGGTGAGTTTCAGAAGTTTTACTGTTTTTAGAACACAATTACCATATATAGCGTACCACTGGCAAGTAGATCTGGACCTGAGTGGCCCATCACTGCATTGCTGCAGATGTATGGGTGCACTACAACAGTGACCAAATGGGTGAGCAGTGGTGCATCCTGCACTGACTAACTGCATCTGGTAACTATAACACCTAAAATAAAATGATTGTGTCTGACTTTCTTCATGATGAAAGCAAACATTGGCCTGAAGGTCTGTATTCATTTTTGCATAACAACATCAACCATGTTCTGTAAAACATACAGAAACCTTTACTCAAAAACACAAAGTGTTGTGCAACAAAAGGTTTGGGTCGACCATGATTAATTGTTAGTAGTGCCAGAGGCAATTATTTATAAAATTTGTGATTTTGATTGTATTAAATTACTTTTATTTATACAGCACAAATTCACAAGTTATGGATAAAACCAATTGTGTTTTTCTATTAGATATTTCTGGCTATAAAACTATATATTTCTTTCATTGCAAATATCGAAGAGAAGAAAAAAATTGTCTCTTTTGGTGCTTAGGCCTTACAGGGAATGTGAAAAATATATATTCTGTTGTCTCATTTTAAAAGAAAAATCCAACATACATAGGATGAAAAAAATATTTAGTTTTTCTGTTTAACTCTTTTTTTTGTTGTTGTTGTTGTTGTTTTTGCATACTCCTAAAGGACAAGTCAAAAAATATATGTTCAGTCTCATTTTTTAAAGTCTTTTTTTTCTTCTTATCCAACACACAACAGCAAAAAAATATATGTTTACTGCAGGATCTCTTGTTGGTGAATCTTTATTTCTTTAGGAGACACAAGTGTAGCAAATGGTTTCTAATTTTGGATGAGAGTTTCTTTGAAGAGACCTGTCCAGGGTGACCCTGCCTCTTGCCCATTGACCACTGGAGGCACCAGCACCTCTCCTGACCCCACTAGGGATATGATCATGGATGGACGGTTTCTTTAAAGAAGCAGTTCTTTTCTTGACCAATGAGGAAGAGGATCTCACACGTGTGTGTGTTCCCAGTGTAGCCCCTTGTGGGTAAAAGATAACTTTCATTGTTTAAGATTAATGTTATCATGCTGTGAACTGATGATAATTTTGCTCAAAAAATTTTCTTACTGCTAACTGAACAATGAAAGAAGCCTTGAGAAATGAAATGGAACCTGAAAGGATGTAGTTAATCACATTAAATTTGTGATTTAACAAGAAGGACAATAAACACCAATCCAGGAACCATAAACAATGGCGCCATAAGCTGAGACCCTCAATGTCTGACCTTGGTTGTGAAGAGTGACCAGTGGTTTCTCTGCATTTTAATGTTGCATGATGGCTGATTTAAATAGTAAGACTGTAAAATATAGATTTGGATGGCTGGCTGCATCACTCACATTCAGTGGTCAAAGTAAAGAAACAAAGGTTTCTGGATTCATACACAGCAAATTTGGAAGTGTTCCATCAACTCC
>NW_006800163.1:331992-334266 GCF_000485575.1 Poecilia formosa | reverse complement strand
GGGTGAGCAGTGGTGCATCCTGCACTGACTAACTGCATCTGGTAACTATAACACCTAAAATAAAATGATTGTGTCTGACTTTCTTCATGATGAAAACAAACATTGTTTGACATGTTGTATTTATGCCTCCAAAGTTCAACATTCACAGATGACGGCATGACAGCGGCTCACAAAACAGAAACTGACAGCATTATTGGAAAATGGGAGAAGAACTGAAAATTTCTAAAAGTATATATTTCTATTTATATTAACATAAACCAGACAAAAAAGCTGACTTTCATACCATCCTAATCATACCTGTTGACAGTCAAAACTGAGGGGTAGAAAGGAATTAATGCAAAATATGTAAATGGACAGCCTTTTTTAAAACTGCTTTATGTAACTTTTATAAAAAAAAATGCTGCTTTTTTTTAAAAAATATATTTGTTAAAATGTTGCTATGTTGTGACAGTTAATCTGTGAAGAAATGGCTCTCCTCCACCTCCACCCTGAGCTGCTACTACCAGTTGAAGAACTGCACAACTCCTGACGAAAAACAACCAATCAGAGCCAGGAGGTGGGTCTTAACGCTGTCAATCAACTTTGTGTACTCACTGCTAAGCATGCTGGAGAAACAACTCATCATTACTGTAAAACAGTTTATCCACCATCATCAGAGCACTTACAAAAGGTGGTGCCAGCCGTAAATTCTCAATTCTTTCATCGTGTTTTTGTTGTTGTTTTTTTTGTTGTTGTTTTTTTGTTTTTTTACTAAATAAAACGTACAGCAGTCACAAAACTCTCACCTTTAAGGGAAAATGTGGAGTCATAGAGAGGTGCTTTTTCTGGTGACAGGGGCAACTCTTAAGCTCCAAGTTCACCAAAAATGTTCACATCACTCATGAACCTGCTTCTACACAAGTTAGCAGGGGGGAGAGAGAAGGAGGGATGAGCAGCGTCACATGATTGACAGTGATAAGACCCGCTTCCTGTCTTTGATTGGTTGTTTCTTGTTAGCACTGGGAGAAGGCAGAAGAGCTCAAGTTTTTCACAGATTATCTTTCTCATATTGTCACAACATAATGACAGTTTCAAGCAATATGCAAAAGATATATTTTTCATAAAAGTTACATACTGCAGCTTTAACATTTTGACTTTAGAAACTCTCTTTCTTTTCCGTAACAAAACACCATGCAGCAGAAGGGGGATTTCTGATATTCTAAGAGCCAGTTGTGTGTAGATCATCCACTCAATCTGCTGAACTCGAGTGCTGTGCCAAGTCTTACACTAAGAGAGGCATGAAAAGACAAAGCACCGGGCCAGGACTTCTGAAAATTCTGCTGAATTTGACTTAGGGCTGCTGAAGTGAGAAGGTCAAGTCATGTGTTTCTCCATGAACACCGCTTCCCAGAAAACTTGGAAAACTGAAATTTTCTAGCAGAAAGCTACCCAACTTTCTCCATAGAAATATCAATTTCATTTACCAACTTCAGACAAGCATATTAAACTGGATAGAAAGTCTTGGAAAGCTTCTAAATAAAGTCTAATCATTGGTAAATTATACAGAGTTGTGACTCATGACTGACCAGATTTGATATATTGATTATAATTAAATTTAAAAAGGCCTCAATAGGCTTTTGCACCACTTTATGTCACCTTGAACTAATTATGTCAAGCAATGAGTCACAGTTTCTCTGACAGAAACTCCTGCCTTCCTTTTTCTGTCCACTGGATTGGTGAAGGATTTATCAGAGGTAAATATCTGAGGTACACAAGAGGTGATCACACAAGTCTTCCTTCTGACCTGAAAAACATGTTTGTTTGTAAAACAAAATGATAAAATTTGCCACCACCTCCCCCCCACATATACACACACACTTCACACACACACACAGAAACTCAAGTTAGGACAACTCTGATATTTTTATCACAATATGGTCTCAGATATGTCAGGATTTCTGTGTTCTGATCATTTTGGAGTGATTTTATGAAAAACCGGTTGTTGCCATGAGACTTGAGCTTCGTCACATTATGTATTAAACTGAAAATAAATGTGTTAAAAAGTTTTAAATGTTATCGTTTATGTGTATGTGTGTATTACAACGCTTGAAAAGTGGCCAAAGCTACACAAATGTGAATTGTATTTTAATTTGAAAATCCCTGTTATATCCCTATTGGTCATCAGTGGTATTATTGAATCTTGGCCTGAAGGTCTGTATTCATTTTGGCATAACAACATCAACCATGTTCTGTAAAACATACAGAAACCTTTACTCAAAAACACAAAGTGTTGTG
>NW_006800163.1:324907-329627 GCF_000485575.1 Poecilia formosa | reverse complement strand
CAGCTTATAGAAAAATTTTTGGACAGCATTAAAAGTCATGCCAACCTGTCTGAAGAAATGTGTTGAAGCCATCATAACAGGCTTCAGTCACCAACACGACACCCCGGAAAAAAAAAACCATTTTGGCAGTTTTTAGATTTGCCAGAGGTACAAAACACCAGAGTCAAATGGCTTAATTGCCTCCTCATTGGGTAGATATGTTCTTCTGAGTCCTGCTAATCACATAATTATTGTATTCAGGTGTGGTGCAGCAGCGGGACATCTAAATGTTGCAGGACAGTGGCCCTCCAGAACTGGAGTTTGACACCTGTGGCATAGACCCAGCAAATGGTCCAGCACAGCCACTCCCCCATTTTGCAGTCTACAGCCAAAAACTTAAAGAAAACGACCCCACAGCTAAATAATGTTAACTCAAATGGCCTCCAGATTTTCCTGACAGTTTTAATGTTTGGTTAAGATCATAAATAGTTGTATATACCGTGATATCCAAACAAATAAACGTACGTTAAGCGAACTATGTATATGAATCGATACTCTTGTGTAAACGAAAAAATAATGCCTCCATAAAAAATAGTCAAATGTGATCATTTTAACATGGAACTTACCTTGTTATAATAAGCTATAATAAGCAAGATACTGTACAGCTGCCTCTGCTCCTCAGGCAAACATGTGACACAGTAGCGGAACAAGATGGCGTCGGCCGGGGTGCGGGGCTAATGACCGGGCCCAAATAATAAAGCTCGTGATAATTTAACTTTACAACATGGACATGCCCGCAACAGAGGAGCTAACAAGTTTCATCACCACAGAGAGCGACTATGTCATTTTGAAGTCCATCTGACATGAAGTACAACAAACCAAGAGAAGAACAGAAACATCAGGCTACTGGTCACTAACGATGAACAACACAAATTCAAAACATGTTAACGTAGTCCGTAGAAATGCTCTAGCTAGTTTGCCATTTGTTGCCAAGTGACTGATGATGACGTTGGTGACAAGCTTTACCTAGAATGCACCTGGAGACAATAAGGACGATTCATTTGTAGTTTTGTGTGTCATAAAGTTAAATATAAGAGTGAAAATAAAGCCAGTCATGTGGCACAACATTTTATTAAATATTTTACACCCACTGTGTCACTAAAATCAGTCTGGTAAGGTTTTTAACAACCATGAGTCAACAATGGGGAACCCTACTATATAACCTACCGTGGTATTGTACACAGTTCTCAACAGGGGAAGGCCCTCCTTTACAGTTCTCATCAGATTTATTTATTTATTTATTTATTTTTTTTTTAAAGAAAATTTTGATCTCTGAAGACATGTTCTACCTCCCGTGTGGCCCCCCTGTAGGTCCAGGCTGGGGATCCTGCTGCAACCCCTACTCTATCTGTTGCTCCTTCTTTGATGTGATGTCACAAATATTTTACAATTGTGGGAGGAACTGTCTAATGTTGATTTCTAAATCAACACCAGACTGAGTGCTGATTTAGACTGTTGGTGTTGATTTAGAAATCCACACTGGACTGGATTGCTTTTTGTTTAACTCTTTGGAACTCTTTAGTGAGTGTTAGGGAATCTAACACTCATGTTGTTGAATTAACACTATATTTTTAACATAGAACACTTGCACTGGAAATCTGACACTTCCGAATTTGCTGTGTAATATCACTGGATTCATTGTAACACCTATAAAGACCTAAGGGTGGTTTGAATCAAAAACTGTCATTAGGCAACAGGATTCTTTCTTATTCCTAATAGTGTTTTGCCCAGATATCCTTGGTTTTGGGCTGGTTTTGTCTGAATGAAACTGATCTAGAGCTGACTGTTTTCAATCCAACCTTTATCTTCCATTTATCCAGGATTACAGCCTAAACCGAGAGACCTAAACTTTGCTCTCCCCAGCCAGTTGTTCCAGCTCCTCCAGTGGAATCCCAAGGGGACCCGAACAAGCCAAGAAGCACAGTCCTTCCAGTGTGTCCTGGCTCTTTCTCTGCGTGTCCTCCTGGTGGGACGGGGCCGGAACATCTCACCAAGAAGGCGTCCAGGAGGCATCTTAACCAGATGCCCGAACCACCTCAACTGGCTCCTCTCCATGTGGAGAATCAGCGTCTCTATTCTGAGCCTCTCCCAAATGACGAAGCTTCTCAAACTAATTCTATAAGTTAGAGAGCCCAGACACTCTACAGAAAAAAAAAATATTTATATTCACAATCTCGTTTTTTTCAGACACAACTCAAAGCTCATTACCACAGATGAGGTTCGGAAGGTAAATTGACTGTTATAACAAGACAGAGCTTCACAGCTTCAGCACCAGCCCCTCATCGATCTCCTGCTCCATTTTTCCCTTGTTTTTGAAGAAGACCCCTTCTGACACTGGGGCTGTGTAATAATATCGATTTTGCAATATATATCGATATTTTCTTTCCTAGAAAAAAATCGATATTCATCCCCAAGTATTATAACATCCAACTGTCACCTTGCTCACTCACTGCTTGCTTCGCCAGGAGAGTGAAGCAAGCAGGCTTAGAGTGATTCCTTAAGATGTTAAGTGTTAAGGTTAAAAAGGTATCAAACTATTCAGAGCAGGGTACTTGGTGCACTTTATTTACTTTATAAATGCATGTAAGCTACAGTCTGTACTGTTTCAATTAAAAGAAACATGTTTTCTCACCACTTCTTTGATTCATTTTGTCCAGCTGTCGACTTTAAGTCTGTGTCCATGTCCANATTTTCCTGACAGTTTTAATGTTTGGTTAAGATAATAAATAGTTGTATATACCGTGATATCCAAACAAATAAACATACGTTAAGCGAACTATGTATATGAATCGATACTCTTGTGTAAACGGAAAAATAATGCCTCCATAAAAAATAGTCAAATGTGATCATTTTAACATGGAACTTACCTTGTTATAATAAGCTATAATAAGCAAGACGCCATACAGCTGCCTCCGCTCCTCAGGCAAACATGTGACGCAGTAGCGGAACAAGACGGCGTCGGCCGGGGGGCGGGGCTAATGACCGGGCCAAAATAATAAAGCTCGTGATAATTTAACTTTACAACATGGACATGCCCGCAACAGAGGAGCTAACAAGTTTCATCACCACAGAGAGCGATGTCATTTTGAAGTCCATCTGACATTAAGTACAACAAACCAAGAGTAGAACAGAAACATCAGGGTACTGGTCACTAACGATGAAACAACACAAATTCAAAACATGTTAACGTAGTCCGTAGAAATGCTCTAGCTAGTTTGCCATTTGTTGCCAAGTGACTGATGATGACGTTGGTGACAAGCTTTACCTAGAATGCACCTGGAGACAATAAGAACGATTCATTTGTAGTTTTGTGTGTCATAAAGTTAAATATAAGAGTGAAAATAAAGCCAGTCATGTGGCACAACATTTTATTAAATATTTTACACCCACTGTGTCACTAAAATCAGTCTGGTAAGGTTTTTAACAACCATGAGTCAACAATGGGGAACCCTACTATATAACCTACCGTGGTATTGTACACAGTTCTCAACAGGGGAAGGCCCTCCTTTACAGTTCTCATCAGATTTATTTATTTATTTATTTATTTTTTTTTTAAAGAAAATTTTGATCTCTGAAGACATGTTCTACCTCCCGTGTGGCCCCCCTGTAGGTCCAGGCTGGGGATCCTGCTGCAACCCCTACTCTATCTGTTGCTCCTTCTTTGATGTGATGTCACAAATATTTTACAATTGTGGGAGGAACTGTCTAATGTTGATTTCTAAATCAACACCAGACTGAGTGCTGATTTAGACTGTTGGTGTTGATTTAGAAATCCACACTGGACTGGATTGCTTTTTGTTTAACTCTTTGGAACTCTTTAGTGAGTGTTAGGGAATCTAACACTCATGTTGTTGAATTAACACTATATTTTTAACATAGAACACTTGCACTGGAAATCTGACACTTCCGAATTTGCTGTGTAATATCACTGGATTCATTGTAACACCTATAAAGACCTAAGGGTGGTTTGAATCAAAAACTGTCATTAGGCAACAGGATTCTTTCTTATTCCTAATAGTGTTTTGCCCAGATATCCTTGGTTTTGGGCTGGTTTTGTCTGAATGAAACTGATCTAGAGCTGACTGTTTTCAATCCAACCTTTATCTTCCATTTATCCAGGATTACAGCCTAAACCGAGAGACCTAAACTTTGCTCTCCCCAGCCAGTTGTTCCAGCTCCTCCAGTGGAATCCCAAGGGGACCCGAACAAGCCAAGAAGCACAGTCCTTCCAGTGTGTCCTGGCTCTTTCTCTGCGTGTCCTCCTGGTGGGACGGGGCCGGAACATCTCACCAAGAAGGCGTCCAGGAGGCATCTTAACCAGATGCCCGAACCACCTCAACTGGCTCCTCTCCATGTGGAGAATCAGCGTCTCTATTCTGAGCCTCTCCCAAATGACGAAGCTTCTCAAACTAATTCTATAAGTTAGAGAGCCCAGACACTCTACAGAAAAAAAAAATATTTATATTCACAATCTCGTTTTTTTCAGACACAACTCAAAGCTCGTCACCACAGATGAGGTTCGGAAGGTAAATTGACTGTTATAACAAGACAGAGCTTCACAACAGATCAGCACCAGCCCCTCATCAATCTCCTGCTCCATTTTGCCCTCGTTTTTGAAGAAGGCCCCGTCTGACACTGGGGCTGTGTAATAATATTGATTTTGCGATATATATCGATATTT
>NW_006800163.1:318863-324347 GCF_000485575.1 Poecilia formosa | reverse complement strand
TATATATATCGTATCGTGAGCAGAATTTTGTGTATTGTATCGTATCGTGAGATTATTGTATCACTACAGCCCTATCTGACACCTTGATCCATGATATCTGATGCTTTTCTGTCTGAGGTCAAATGGTCTGTTGTCTGTTTTTCTGAGAGTTGAGAATGCCCCAGAAAATATGCATATTTCAAGCTCGGCTTTCACAACCTTTTGCATATAGTATTAAGGATATAAACACCCCAACACTCAAAGTGTGGCACGTTTTACCATGAAGGGAAATAAAAGCATGAGCCAGCTGGGTGCCCTGAAGCTCAGAAGTCTGACAGGAGGAGCCTAAGCTCAGGAGATGCTTTTTACTGGTCTACCACCCGATGCTCCCCTCCAGATGCCCAGCGATGACAGAGACCCCCACTATTGGCCGCAGCAGGATACTTGGAACTGATGTGAGCTGTCTGTTCTCTCTAAGGCCGGAGCGTGCCAGGCAACAGCTGCAGGGCTCAAGGTCTGTCCCCTCCTCCACAAAATCCTCAACATAATTCCGAAACACTTACATAAAACTCTGACCATGCCAAGCCACGTGGGGGGAAAAGGTCCATCAATACAGCCATTGTTGTGTTCCAGGCCAACTAAGCCTGGGATAGAAGAGGGATGAACCCACCTTTTGACCCCCCCACTCCACACACACACACAGCAACAGTCATTAATATGGCGATATGTTTTGAAAACTCCGCAGCTGTTTGCTGTGTGAGAACAGAGAAAATGCACTGCTCAAAACACACACCATTCTCTACAGACAATAACAGAACAAAGAAGCATTTTATATTTATCAGATCAATCTGCAATCTGTACAAACATTCTAATGTGTTCTTTGCTTAGAAAGAATGCTAAATGTGAACTTGAATAGCGCTTTATCAAAGCTCTTCACACTACATTCAGTTATTCACCCATACTATTCAATGGTGAGCTACAGCATAGTAGCCACAGCGGCCCGGGGATAGTCTGACAGAGACTGCCATGCATTGGCCCCACCGTGCCCTTCTGGCCACCACCAGGAATGGCTGGTGAAGTGGCTTACCCAAGGACACGACAGAGATAAATGGAGTAGACAGCAAACCAACAACCCACCAATTGCAGGACAAACGCCTACCATCAATGTTGCACTAAAAGTTGCATTAAAAGTGCATTAAAATGGTGAACTTTGCATTGTTCAGTAGATAACACTTTTATTGCAAAGTTCCATTAAAATGTGCATTAAAAGTGCATTAAAGTGTCAACTTTGCATGAAAAGTGTCATTATTTACCAAATGATACTTCATGACAACTGTCATAAACATTCATGAAGACTCCTTTATGTTCATAACAGGTGTTATGTTATGTTTCTGACAGTGTCATGTCTGTTTTATGCACACCCCTTCAAATAAAGTGTTACCCAAAAAACTCTGAGCCTCAAAAACTTGCTGGTAAATACTTAGAATAAATCAAAGTTGGCTCCAGCTTTTGACTCCAACGCTACAGGGTGGAAGTGAACAAACAGCAGTGTGCAAGCGCAACATGACTGTAGTTGCATGTTGCACGTTTGGTCACTAGAGGGCAGTACTGACTCATCATTTGGAGAAGCTTTCTATGAATGTTTGAAAAAGTCAAGAGTACATACTCGGATGAGTTGCTATAACGGAGAAAATATTTTTTGGGATACTGAAGAGAACTGCGGCCTAATGGCATTTGTCAATTTAACATAAAACCCTTGACATCCTACGAGGTTGTTAGCAGTAAGTTAGGATTTTCTCAGCAGAACTTTTGAGAATGTCAGGACATCATAGATTGTATCCTGAAATAAAAAGGTCAGTCATAGCAGGCAGGGATCAGATCTTATCTGACACTTTGCTCTATTGATTAATCTGTGGTTATTCTAGTGGCTGTGATCAATTATTCATGGGAATCTTTGATTTTCTGCCAGTAGACCTGTACTTATAGTTCTGGGCATTTCAGCGTCTGAACGTTAGACCCGTCTATGAGAGATTCTGGGTTGTGAATATTTGAAAACTCTGGGTCCAATATTTAGATATTAAATGTCGCTTGAGTGACAGTCTTCTTAAATAAATTTGAATTTCTGAATTTGCCAGATAAATTTTAATGGCGGAGAAATATATGTTCATGTGAAGTATATAGTACAGTCTTAATTTGGTTAACATTATGCATTGTGCATTGTGATTATATGATGTGACTGGTTCAGCTTGTAGATTCTACAAAATACAGGTAAGTAAAACTATTACAAGCACATTTCTAAAAGAATGTTTAAGGAAATGTAACACAGTATTACTCATGCAGCTTGTAAAGACATTTTTCTTTATGCTATTACTTTTCGACCTTTATTAGTTTTTACATAACTTTTACAAAGGATATTTACACAGTGCACCTTTATAATGAACAGCTGAAGCCAAACATTTGCATACACTGTGTGAAACAACTTTTTTCTCATTAAGTGGGTTTCATATTTTAGGCCAAATGAAGTTACAAGAACTATTTTAATGAATCAGCTAATTGAGAGCATTTTTCTTGGCTTTATTTGAATTCAGAAGCTAAGTATAATGGCATCTCCTGTTCCAATCTGTTTTTCTTCGGAGCTTAAGAAAATCCTGATCCAAGACTGTTGCTGTTGCCTTTAGTGAGTTGTTAAGAAGGCATACAGTTATGGTTTATGTTCTTCATTTTATGAAACAACCATCTTTTGTACAATCACCTCCAGAAAAATCAGGAGCAGTCCTCAGAACGTTTGCAGCTTCTTTCTGCAAAATGACTAACTTGTATCTGTACTCTAGTACCAAGTGATTAATCAAATATTTTCAATTAACTTTAGCTGTAAGTGAAAATTAATATAGTTCAAAATACTATTTCTATTTACTTTGAAATTACTTTCCTCTAACTCAACATATGCAAAGGTTTTGGTTGACGTGTACTTGAGGAACGTTGGTTCTGCTCCACCTCCTGATCGTCCTCTGAAGAAGCATCAGTGTCCTCAGACATTTAGAGACCATGTCAGGATGAAGACATGCGGAACCAAGACGTCTTGGTTCCGCATGTCTTCTTTCTCATGCCTCTCATGTTTGTCTGTTTAATTGTCTCCTTTAGTTAAGTTTTTCTTTTGGATCTTTAGCCTCTAGTTCAGTTTCTCTCAATTCTGGTACTCAGGAGCCACCGTCCTGCATGTTTCAGGTGTTTCCTTACTGCCACAAGCTTGACTTGAATAAATAGGGGATTAACAGGCTTCTCCAGCACTTGATGACATGCAAAGGAGGTCATGTAGTCATTTTGTCAACACCATCAAAAACAGAAGGACAGGATAGTGAGATATTGCTGTGAAGGATTCTTTACCTCCCTTCACATGTAAACTGGACTGTCTTGTTCACTGCTTTCTTTTACAATGTGTGTTTTGGTTTTCCAGTAAGCACATTTTTGTCCAGATAAATTTTGGACGTGGTCTCCAGGTTGAGGTTCTGCACTCCAGGCTTTTCAGTTGTAATATTTTTGTCCTCTTTTACTTGTTTTTCCTCAAGTCTGCTTGTGTAATATTGTATAATCTTGATCAGACTGTGACTGCTTTTGCTGTCTTGGGAGCAATAGGCCAATAGTTAGTGTCTGCTCTGCTCCAAATAAAAGACGTAAAAGTGAAAAGCCAGTCAATTCATGAACTGTTGGGTTGTACAGCCAAAATCTATCCAGACAATATACAACAGGACAGACACGTCTTTAGAGATATATTTCTAATGTACTTTGGAGGCCAGTAGATTGTTACAAATATACCATCATTTAAAGATTTGAACTGTATGCAAAAAGTATTGTTCCCGCATTTTAGTTTTTCATAGGTAGAATAATAATAAAGCATTATGAAAAACACAAAAACAAACACCAAGATGAGATAATACAGTAAATATGTATCACGTTTGGTTTGTGTTGAGGACTTTTTTCATAAATTAACACTACAGGCTAATAGAATTATGGCAGAAGCTGCATTTCTGTGGGATCTTTATGTTTTACTTCTCAAACGACAGAAAGATAGAAACCTAAACATCAGAATGTTCGACTTCCAACATTCATCCAACAACTTCGTTAGTCCAGGAAGTCTAAAGGTGTTTGTGATCATAATCCATAATCGGATAATTGCATGAGTGTGTCAGTGTGTTATGGCACTGTGCTGCTGCTCCCCTTCGGTGGCTCTGATTGGTTGCTAGAAAGGTTGTCTCCAGCAATCGCTTTAATCCTCTTAGATAAAACAGAGCCTTCATCCAATCCCCTTCATCAATCCTTTCTCCCCTCCTACTTTTCTCTCTCTCTCCCTCTGTCTGCCTGTCTGTTACATATGGAAGCAGAATTTTTAATCCAAATGGATTGTGCAGCAAATTTGGCTGCCGTGGAGAGGAGCAGAAACCACTGCGAGTGTGACAAAAAAAAACAAAAAAAAAAAACTGAAGGATCCAAACAGATAAAATTGATGTGTTTCTCTGCAGTCTGTGCTAGGTCCTGACATTTCCTTTTCCATTCAGTTCATTGCAGATGGCTCTGAGATCTTCAAGGGCTTGCCTTTTTCCCTGACAAGGATCAGAGCTGACAGGAGATGCCACCTAAAGAACACCTTTACCAAGACAGTACGGAAGCCAAAAAGGGTCAAAAGTCCATCAGCAAAAATCTTGGCACTCTCTGCCTGCTGCAAGCATGAGGAAACCATTTTCTTCAAACTCCTGATTGAACTTTAAATCTGAATTCCCTGAGACATATGAACTGGGAATAACTTTGGGAAAGCAGGATGGAAACAGGAACGTTGGGAATAAGGAGCCTACTGAGGATTCTGGGATGTTTCTGCTTGTGGATTCTGGCTGATGCTCAAATGAAGATCCCACCAGAGACGTAAGTTCCACCTTGTATTGTTTCTTATGGATGATAACTTTCTCTTCTCAGTCACACAAAATAGAGCACCATACAGTAAAGGGTTTTCCACCAAGTGATTTAATTAACTTCCACCAAGTGATTTAATTAACTTCTCTTGGACATGATGAAACTTTTAAACCATGAAAGTTTAAAAGTTTCTTGGCAAACAAGTTTCTTCTGTCTAATGGTAATTCTGCTGACTCTGAATCTGTGGAAGGAGTCCAGACTAAGGTGATGGCACAGAGGCATTTCAACCTCAAAGAAATCACCACTAAATTTGAACAGTCAAAAATACCAGTGAGACAAAAACCTTGTCAGCAACTGCAGGAAGAATTTAATGATGTAATGCAATTAAAGTCTTTCCCATTAAATTTTAAGACGGGTAAAAATAACTGCTCTTGTCATAAACTTTGGATCAGGTTAAGGCAACGCAACAATATGAAATGACTAATTTCTGCACTCTAAAATGCAATACCTATTCTTACTTAAATTAGGTTTGTATGCTTTACTTAAATCTCACTAAATTGTTAATTCAACTCAAATAATGTGAGTAATGTACATGTTTGACCT
>NW_006800163.1:315480-318853 GCF_000485575.1 Poecilia formosa | reverse complement strand
GCTTGGAAATTAACGAAAACTTAAAAGCCCATTATATTAGGAAGACAACAATGTTAATAGTATTGTTTTTTTGCATCTGAAATACGACTTTGTCTTTTCTACCAGTCATGGTAACTCAAAGCGGAAAAAAGTGAGCCGCATTAGCTCCTGGAGATGTGACGTCAACGCCTTAGGTGCAAAGAGCCCATTGGTCTTTTGGGATTTACATGACTGTTTTAATCAAACTACTGTTTCACATTGAATTAGTGTGGTCATTTAAAATGAAGCTTACTGGAATATTCCTCCCACGTTAGTGCACCGCCACAGGCGGTGCAATAATATTAGCCTTTTTTATGTTTGTTTTCCTGAGGATAGCGAACTGCCTTGCGCACCAAGGCAGTTCATTAACATTAGCACAAACATTAGCATTTCACTACCCTTGACTAGTGCATTAGCATTAGCCTTTTACCTAAAATAACCTATTTGTTAATTTTCTTACTTATTTGCCATGTTTAGTACACTGAATGGAGTAAGTCAGTGACAGACAACATGCTAGTGATGCTCCACATGCTACTGATAGCCTTCATGCTAACATTAGCATTTTGCCTAATTTTAGCTTATGCATTGATTTTAACATAATGAATGGTACAAGTACAGCTTAGTCAACATGCTTCACAGCAACCTCTCCACAGGTTATTGACTACAATTTAGCCAAGCTTAGCATTGATGCTTATTTTTAGCATCAGAACGCTGGGTCCAAACCGACGGGCACACTTTGGCAAGCCCCGGTGAAGTTTCTTCAGGAATTTTCTAGTACTATGAACTATTGTTACTTATATTTGAGTAGACTGATTTTGCATAAAGAAATAGACTTAAGTGATTGCAAACATTAGATTCTTAGACTTCTGCAACATATGAGCAAATGTTTATGCAAATCTGAGCATAATTGCTCAGCATTCTCTACATGCCAGTATTTGCATCATTATTTCTTTGAGTTAGTAAACAAAATGGGTACTTTGTTTGAAAGGTATATGCTTGTTTATGTATTTATATCAAATAAAATGATCCTTTACTGTTCCACCTTAAAATTAGCCAAATTCCTCTGGTGCCAGGTCTGATTGTTACTGTTTTTGCAGAGTTCACCAGAATGGAGGATAGGATCTCCTGTGCTGCTTTCAAGGTTGAAAAGGAGTCGTTGATAACGTACTTCCAGAGATTCTTGGTCAGGTTGAAAGAAAGGTGAGCTTTCCGTCTGATTTTGTTTAAGGTGAAGAAAATTCTACAAGTTTTTAATATACATCTTGTTCAGTTGGAGGCGCACACATGCACACGACTCCTCTTTACATCCTCTCATTTACAATAAACTTCAAAACCAGCCAGTTTGGTGGTGTGTTAAAGAGACATTGGGTCATATTTTTTGGGGGGATTTGTATTGATGATATTTGGATGATTGAGACTCGAAAAAAGAACATCTGTGGCATTAATATAATAATCAGCTGACAGCAGGTTGGAAAATTGCCGTTGTTCCTTTAACTGCACAACCATCAAAATTCTAATCAGTCATAGTCAGACAATAAATAATAAGGGAGAAAAATTATTTTATGTCATTTATTGTAAAAATAAATATGATTCAGTTTCTTCAAAATATGCTTGTGCTCACTTTTATTGTTTTTCCTACTTGTAGACCACCAATGATGTTGCCATGAGGCCTGCTATCCTGCGATGTTTCTCAGTTTTCCTCAAGGACAATGACAGAGTTCTACAATGTCTCTGGTATGTATTGCTATTCCGTTTGTCAGAAGTTGTGAAAAAAAAATCAAAACTTTCATCTCATTCTAATTTTTAATTTGTACTTTTCTTATGATTCACAGGATTCAGATTCCATGGCAGACTTCATCCTGGTTCCTGTGGGGTTATTGACTGTTATGTTATGCTAAGTATATCATTTTGTTAAAATAAAATGTTGTGAACTTAAAATCTTTTGTTGTGGTTACTTAATTTATTTAGAGCAATCGGTTTACTAGATTCTGCTAAGTAAACTGTACTGTACAGGTAAGTTGGACTAACTTGATGTAGTTGAGTTAAGAAGAGGATGATTTACTTGCTATTTCTAAGTTGAAACAACTTCACTAAACTAAGTTAAATTAACTTGACACAATTAAGTTCATACAACAAGGTCTTAAGTACACTGAACAAGCATATGTTAGGTAAACAAAACGTAAGAATAAGTAAGTTAAGCTTAGTTAAATTTTTCAAGGCAATCGGTTTCCAAGATTTTTTTTAAGTAAAGTCAACTTGTCAAAGTTTGGAGTGTGTCCGTTAGACATAACTGGTTTGCAGACGTGCAGTAGCACAAGTATTTGATGACTTTGACTAGAAAAGTCCAATAGTTTCCCAAGTATCTAATAAGTTGAGAAAACTACACACAAGTCTATTCAATAACTTGTATCTTGCAAAATATGTCTGTTCATTTTTCAAATTAGTTTAAAAAGTTTCCTGTTAAAGGAAGCCCAGCAGATTGCATTGAGTGTTGAGCACATAGCACATAGCTTTGCAGCAATCTTTCATACTGAGCATGCATGTAGCGACAGTGAAGAGAAGAAAACAGAACCGGGCTCAGTATAAGCGACCAGCTGCCATGACTGACTGGAGGTTTGAGAAGACAGAGCAGGATGCACAAGAAGAGACAAAAGACCTGATGTGGGAGTACTTTTATGATAATGAAAAGTAAAATGTTAATAGAAGGAGATGGAAAATATAAAGTTGTTGGCAGCATTATATCAGTTAATGACCGTTTCCTGGAAGGTATCATGCCAAACAGAACGCCAGACCAGATGTAGACTCTATGGAAAGGAAATGAACTCAGAGAAAGCATACAGTCAGCTGTTGAGATAACTGCAAATAGTAAAGAAGAAAGTAGCAGAGTAACAAAGTTTGTCTTCCATCAGCAGAAGCCCATAGCAGCATAACTACAGAGATTACTTTCCATTTAGTTTCAAAGATGTAGCGTAAAGGCCAATATAAAAGGAAACTCCATGAAGTTGTAATTGCCTCCAGATAAAGCTGAATCACAAATATGAGGGTCATAAATCACAGTGATGTAGTAGACATGATCCAGATTCTGTTGCATAGTGATGCATCCTTCTGACTGCATGTCTGCCTTCTATCCAGGGTGCAGCAGTGGGCATCGGTGTTCTCTGTTCAGCTCCGAGACTTTTCAACCAAATTCTCTGGCTCTCTGCTCCTTCAGAAGGTAAAACAAAACTGCCTTAACGGATGCACAAATTTCACTGATGGATATGATTTGATGTGTCACTAAATTTGCTTCATTTGCTCACACTTAGACAAACATCCTTTTTGAATAACACCGAGAATCAGCTTGAGGGAATGAGAA